>NC_043961.1:60334383-60361570 GCF_902148855.1 Sphaeramia orbicularis
CTGAAGAGAAGGGACTTTTTCATGACCTGATCACAGCTCCAGTGTGTCCATCCACTGTCACTGATCCAACTCCATGGGTTTTACTGGTGAACCAATGTTGTAGAAGATAACAGCGTTTCCACGGTAACTACGGAACCTCTGAACATCCAAATGGGTCATATCGGATGACCATGAAAAGATGAAGAACTGTATTTAACACCAGTTATTTACATGGATTGATAGGATTAGTGGAGAAGTTACTACCCCTTGCCCCCCCCCCCCAAAGGGGAGGAAAGGGTATTGTTTTTGGTTTGGTTTGTTTGTTTACACACTAGCAGTAAAACTATTGGTTGAATTCAGACCGTATTTGGTTTATAGATAACAAGTGAGCCTGAATAGATGTCATTACATTTTGGGAAAAGTAGGTCAATGCTTTTTTTTTTTTTTTTTATAATTTTCTAAAAATCTTTTTTTTCCCCATTTACTTATAATGGGCAAAATTTCACATATCAATAAAAACTTCAATTTTGTTTCAATTTACTTCAGACTTGGCACAAATATAGAGGAAACTGATATGAGATCAGCACATGCATAGACATGATGACATCAGCTGGATCGATGACAAAATAAGATACAACATGTGCAAGGGGCGGGGTTTGTTGTGCCTGGAACCACTGGTTTATTTATTTAAAATCAGTCGATGCTTTTGGATCTTTCTGGGATAATGGATAAAAGTAACTGGGTCTCAGTATGTAATCATATGTATGTAATCATTAAACCAGGTCAGAGGTCATTACTGATGTGTATAAACATGAATAATAAGAGGAATGTGTCTGAAAACAAAATTATTCCAACTTAATGGTTAAAGTGTAGATAAACATTTAAAGACAGATCAGTTTTCTTTCCTGTCGTTGACATGTGGGTCATCCATCTGATGTTTTCACTTCTGACAGATTCCAGTTTGCTCTTTCAGTGAATTTCCATGTCATATCACAGCATACCCCCTCTGCATTTGCATCTAAAACACTTCTCAGACTTTCCTCTCTCATCACCATCCAGCCTTCATAGACCTGGACCAGAAGATCAGGAACAAACACTGATGCAAATCCAACAAAGATGCAGACTGGAGCCAACATTTTCACAGAACCCCAGTATTTACTGAAAAACTGTACGTCATCTGTTATAAATTCAAGATGCACTTTTCATCACTTGTACTAGTCCTGTGTGAATACGGCAGGGGCGTAGAACTGTGTAGGGACTCCAGGGACCAGTGACGTGCAGTCAGAGGAGGCAGGGGAGGCGGAGCCTCCCTTGTCAATCTTGAAAAGAAAAAAAACTTGACTATAAAATATAATAAATGTTGATAGTTGTTAGCTGGTATGTCCTATAAACTCATTTTCCCTTCGAATCCAATATTATTATTATTATTTTTTTTTTTGTCAATTAGAATAGCAGAATTTCCACATGCTCCGTTCAAATACAGGAGGAGATGCGTTGTGAGGCAGCGCTGTGCTGTGCCTCCAGCAGAACTGTCTCCTCCCCTCATGAACTCTGCTGGTACCCATGAAAATATTGTGTGGCTGTCCCTCTGTATATCGCAGTTAAAATGCTTTCAAACACTCTGACTATATGCTCTATCCTTCCATAATCTGCATAACGTATGGAATGTATTTCTGTAATGTGTTTAGGCTCACAGATTAATCAGAAAACCACAGTGAAAAAGTCACTAGGGGAGGAAAACAGTACCCCTGCCTCATGATAGATGGCGCCTGTGAGTCCACAGATTAATGCGCTTATGATCATCTTTGTTCTTTTTTATACACTTTAATTCACCAGGATCGGCGCATGGGTTTCATGTACAAATAAAGGTAAGACCATAAACTTTTCTTATTTTTAGTTTGAAATAGCTCTTTTTGAAGGTTTCCTGTTGAGTTCCTGCCAGTCTACCTATGCTGACAATGCACAGCCCATATACCCAGGCCGTTCCTTTGGCTCACTCTCTGTATTCCAGTTTCTCAGGCCACCGTATATTTGTAGATCTGGCTCTGAAAGAGTCAGTGCCTCCCCAGCCATGAACCCCACTGCACGTCACTGCCACGGACCCGTCCTTACCCACATCCATCCACTACTGTGTACTCACTATCAGTCCAACCGCTGTCCGTAGTGTTTAGTCAATGATTCTGGAACACAAAGGGTTAACAGTCGGTCTCTGCTACAAGTCCCGCCTCTAACATAAATGTCACTCTCCGATTGGCTCTTTGGTTTTGCTACTGTACATGTGATTGGCCGTCCCCGCTGTCACTCCATCTACTTGTAAAAGGAACCTGCAGTTGGACGCTAACGGAAGTTTTCAACATGTTTGTATTTGTTCTGTCTGAGTCACATCAGACAGACGGATTTGAATATCAGCGGAGTCATTTACATGTACATTTGGACGTGTGTGTGTGTGTGTGTGTGTGTGTGTGTGTGTGTGTTCAGTAATTAGGATGTAAAGGATGTCAAAAGAAAACTGGTCATAAGACACTTCTATAGGAGTCCCAGTGTGAGTTAGTTCAAGGGTCTGGAACTGTAGAGGCTCAACACAGACACTGAAGAAAAGACACTATTTAATGACAAACAGATACACTTTGAAAAGTTACTTTACTTGTTATTTTAACACATTTCTATGGAAGAGCAACTGTTTAAAAAACACACATAAAGGATATTAGTGGGGAAAATACAATAAAACCTCAGATGTAAATGTGATTCTAGATGTGATTTTATCCAGATTTTTGGGAATAAATGACATGAAATAATTGAAAGTAAAAGCCTTTTTACTCAGATAATAACTGAACCATCAAACTGTATGAACAGAGTATACACAATCTGATCATATGTCATGAGTCAACATATTTATGTCAGGAGACAGAGAGGAGGAGGAGGAGGAGGAGGAGGAGGAGGAGGAGGAGGAGAAGAAGAAGGAGGAGGAGGAGAAGGAGGAGAAGGAGGAGGAGGAGGTGGCAGAGGAGCAGAGGCTGTGAATTCCCAGTTGGTTCAGTATTACTGCAAGTGTTCATCATTAGAATAACTACAGAATGCATTACATTCTTGTTTTGTCTTTAATTATTCACATATTCGTTATAAACTCGTCAATTACTGAATTTTTTTTCTGACTCTGATTGTTTACTTGTTTGATCAGCTCGACATGATGTGAAATTATGATTACAAATGCAAAAAATATCAACTTTCAGGAGCACTTTAGTGTCCCCACCAATGTCAGATTCCAGCCCTTGGAATAAGGCTTTTTTTTTTTTTTTTTTTGCCAAGATTTGGGCAAAACATAAGAGCTAGTGTCAAGTAAACAGCTGGGGGTTGGTGCCTTGCCCATGGGCAGGCCTTTTGTCATTGAAAGTGTTTTGTCCTCTAACACTCCCCCTCTCTGATCCACACATATAGAACATGTTTTCCGGTGCAAACAGAGCCTTTTTAAACCCTGCTGGAGGGGGGATTTATACTTCTGTTTACAATAATCCTCCTATTTGTTTCAGTGCTTTTCTTTATTTCTTTCTAAAGCGTCCACCTGTGGGTGGCGTACGTAGAAATAACTCCAGACTGATGCAGTTATTTCTCTTCAAAAACACCACAGGACCACCATTCTGTGCACTTTTCTCTCTTGGAGTGGCTGACGCTGCTGGACATGGCTGAAGGAGCACTGATTGGCTGGGCACAAATTGGAAAAGCGGAAATGAGCGGCTGAGCCTGGAGGGTTCAGTTAGTGTGTGAAGGTGGATCTGCCACAGCCCCAGTCCACCACCGACCAGGACGCACGCCACAAACCAACCGCACTGATAAACACGCTTCACTCATGTCCTAGTTCTGTTCTTTATGAGGGTGAAATTATTAGAACTTACATTAGATTCAGGGATGCACTGATACTGATACGAGTATCGGCATCGGCTCCGATACTCAGTGTGTGTACTCGTACTCGTAAAAATAATCCGATACAAATGCACCGACACCACTTCTGTCCGTGTGACATTCCCAGTTCAGCGCAGCAGGTACGAGGAGGAGGAATAATGTGTGTGAGTGAAGAGTGTGGAGACTGAACCAAAGAAATGACGGAGATAAAAGTAAGGCTGACTGACAGTACCGTTAAAAACAGACAGATACAGACGCAGCCTTCTGTCCGTCCTCTGCGTACATTCCATCTGTTTTCCAGGTGATGGCGGATGCGTAAACAGAATGAGAATACCAGCAGGAGTACAGAGCGGTGCGGACCGCCACCAACAGAAGTGAAAACCAAACTTGTGTCTCATTTGTCTTTTCTCTTCCTGCTGAAGCTAAACTTTTAAACCTTACCAGAGAAAACGCTGCAACATTAGTATCACAGTAGTGTTCCCTCTGTCGTCTACAGGTTTGTTATTACTGACTTTCTTCTTCTTCTTCATAAATCTTTCCTCTTCTTCGTGGTATTTGTCCAGTATGGTTAATTCAGAGCGGCGCCCCCTGGTGGATTAATTGACAAACGCTCATTCCAACACATTAAATGTCAGTAGCAGCACTTTGTTCCAGTCAGACTAATGACGACAATAAAGCACATTTACAAAAGGAACTAACAACTGGAATGGGATTATTAAGGACTAGGATCAGTACTCAGTATCGACAAGTACTTAAATGTGAGTACTCGTACTCAGTCTGGAAAAAAGTGGTATGGGTGCATCCCTAATTAGATTAATACGGAAGCGTATTGCATTCACACAAAAAAATAAATTCAGCTCTGTTTTTCTGAATTAACGAGATAATTATCTTGTTAATTCAGAAAAACTCAGCCGAATTTATTTTTTTGTGTGAATGCAATTCGCTTCCGTAGATTAACCCTTTGATGCATGAATTATAAGGACCTTAGTCAAGATTTTTTTCCTGAGTCGTTTTATTCCTCTTTAGGCATAAAAAAAAAAAAAAAAAAAAAAACACAATGTGATGGAAATTTTTTATGAACCTGTGTTTTTTATGGAGTTCCATGGTGTCACGCTGAGTGGACATTTTAGTGTTCAGTTTTTGAAGAAAAGAAATACATCTTTAAAACCCTGCATCAGAAAGTGTGAAAACTATGTAATACCGTACTTTCCGGACTATAAGCCGCTACTTTGTTCTCACTCTTTGAACCCTGTGGCTTATCCAGTGATGCGGCTCCGGTACAGATTTTTACGGGCTACCACCTCCAGGGGGCGCTCTAGCAGGAAGTGAGACATTTCTGCCTTTAACTTAACATAGAAGTACATTAAGTTAATACAACTTAAAAATCTTGTAAACTTCCTCTTAAAGCTGAGAACAAAGCTGACGAGTCTGGACATGTGTTACTGACAGACCACGCCCACCACAAGAAACAGAGGGAAGCACAGGAAAAAAAAAAAAAAAAAACAGAAACACAATTTTGCACAGAACTGTACTAAACTTTAAGGCGTGATAGAATTTAGCTTTGTTTCTGCAACAGAGTTTGAATTATTCAAGGGCTGAATAAAACACATTTTGCTCCTTTCTAATTTAAAATTGTAGTTTATACTGTGGCGTGTTTGCTGCATTGCATTGTGGGTATTGGGTATATTGTTGAAACTGTTCTTTTCTGTGCAGGGGTTCAGCAGGGTTGTGGTGTTGGTGTTCATTTGGAGTGAATGTGTGCATGCTGATGTTCATTGGCCTTTTTGTGTTTATTTGTGTATTTGTACAGAACTGCACTGCAGCCACAGGCCGAACCAGGCCTTTACTGTTTACTGACGACTGTGACTATATAGTACAACGCAGCTCCTCACTGCTTGACTAACATAATTTATAGTTGGTAATAGAATGGGGACAACAGTATTGTGAGCAAATGAAACTTTAACATGCAAACAGATCTAGTATTTAAGATGCATAGAGAAATAATAAGCAGTTTGATCACGTAACTGGAATTTCTATGTGGAATTTATTCTGACGTACAGAAAGAAGTTAGACCAACTCCAAAAAGTAAGGTAACTACCGTACTTTCCAGACTATAAGCCGCTACTTTTTTCTCGTTTTGAACCCTGCAGCTTTTACAGCGATGCAGCTTGAGTATAGATTTATACAGGCTAACGGCCTCCAGGGGGCGCTCTAACAGGAAGCGCAAAAGTGAGACAGACAGGAAGAGGAAGAGGTGATGAAGAGGAGGAGTTTGAATCTGAACTTTTCACAACCATTTTGTGTGTCATGCACAAACCCTCATCATGGAAAACACACAAAGAAATGCATATTTTACAGCTTTTAAGTCAAAAGCAATTGATGTGTCTGTAAAGAAGGAAATGGAGCTGCAGCACCGAAGTGCCATTGAGCAACAACGGAGGAGAGACGTAGAAGGAGCGTGACGGAGAATTTGAGGATGTTCAACTGAAGAACACTGAAGAAGACGACTGCAGTGGTTTAATGAGCAGAAGGAAGAGGAACACACAGATCAATGACTTTTTAACCAGTCATGTTCCTGCCGCTGTTCTGTCCAGTTGAGCTGCTCCGTCGAAGTAAGCTACCAGTAGCTTATATCGACAGTGACGTCTATCGATTGACGCTACCCCATCAAAACATGCTACCTTACATTTCAACACGCCTATTTGAAAATGAAATAATGCTTCGACTGTAGAAAAACACCAGTATTTACTTATACATCTGAATATGGGCAGAGGAAGCTCATTTCCACAGGCTTATAACATCTATTAAATGAAGCTCCTACTATAGAAACACCATAATTTATGTTATTATCATCTCACTTCAGTATTCTACGTCTGTCCTTCGTGCACATGTAGTTGCTTACAGGAATTGTTAACACAGATGTAGTCAGTTAAATGGTAGGCTATCATTACTGGTGTCTGTTGAACCAACTTAAACAATAATCTAAACACCATTAACACCCACCTGACCCACACACTTGACTCTATATCATACAATGAGAACTTCCTTATGCTACTATCATCTAACGTCAATATTCTACGTCTGTCTTTCGTGCACATAATTGCTTCCATGCTTACTGCTCAAAAGGCGCTATTAAAGAAATATACGTACAAAATATGACTCACTTCTGCCTGGGGGAGCACAAATCGATGGGCATTTAAACTGTGCAAACGTTTAGGGGCATGCACATGCTCAGTAGCGCTAGGTAGCTTAAGTGGACAGGTAGGGTGGCTGGACAGGACACTGTGTTCCAGGCACTGTTTGGAAAAAAGCAGTGAAGACAGGGAAATAAATATTTAAATAATCTGTCTGTGGAAATATCTCATGTGACAACGTGGACACCTGCGGCTTATAGTCAGGTACGACTTATAGCCCGGAAAGTACGGTACTTGTATGGACATTTTTGAGTAGAATAAAAGTAAAACAATAAGTCCATAGAACTAAATGCAGTAGTTTTTACACAATTAAAATTCAGTTGGTTCGACTTCATTAAGCTTGTAGAGTACAAAGGAAATCATGTTGTTTGGACTAAAGTAATAGAGTTTACCCAACTACAGAAGTCTGGTGGCATTTGAGCAAGTATGACCAAACTGAAATAACTCAAAAAGATTAATGGAAATTGTTACATCTTTTTTTTTTTTTTTTACATTAAGCCAGTCGCCTGATTGGTGAGTCCCAGTCTTGTCCCGCCTCCCTGTCCACTCAACAGGTCCAGAGGACGGTTCCATCAGTTCTTAACAGTGACTCCCATCCTTTACCAGGTGAAGTCCAGCTCCTTTCCTCTGGACGGAGGTTCTTAGTCCCAGGTTCAGGACACAGCGTTTATAAAAACAGCTGTTCCTGACGCCGTCACTGAGCTCAATAAGAAATAGTGACATTGCACTTTATTAACTTATTTAGTTATTTATTCCATTTCTTTGCTCTATTTATTATTATAATGACTTCAAATTTTTTTAAAAAAATTTTAACTGTATGTTCTTATTCTGGTTTTTATCCCGGATTGTTGTTTTTTTTTGTTGTTTTTTTATCTTTTCTGGTTCTTATTGTGTTTTATTGCATCTTGTTTTTATTTATTTGATCTTACCTATTTTATTTACTTATCCATGCTGCTATACCGATGAATGGTGGAATACTGAGCACTTTTTGTCCTGTTTGTAAGTGTGATCTAGTGCCTGTCTTGCATGTTTAATGTATGTGTTGTTGTAATGCCAAGGCAATCACCTAGACTGCAAAACAAATTACCTACGGGTATAAATAAAGTAAATAAAGTAACCTTGACTTATCATTTTTTAGAGTGTAGGTGGAAGAGGTGATGAAGAGGAAAAGTTTTAAGCTTAACTTTGAACAATCATTTTGCGTGTCATGCACAAACCCTCATCATGGAAAACACACGAAGAAACGCATATGATGCAGCTTTAAAGTTCAAACCAATGGATGAGTCTGTAAAGAAGGAAATAGAGCTGCAGCACGAAGAGACAATGAGAGACAACGGAAGAGACGTAGAAGGAGTGTGACGGAGCCTTTGAGGAGGTTCAACTGAAGAACACTGAAGAAGACGACTGCAGCGGGTTAAAGAACAGAAGGAAGAGGAACATACAGATCAGTGACTGTTCTGCGTTTTTGAACCAGCCTGTTTCTGATGTTTTACTGCCGTGAAAGACAAAAAAAATGCATGTGACCCCACCATGAGAGGAAAATCAGAGGAAATATCAGAAAAGCTCCATTAAAGTGCATGACTTTTCCCATTCCTTCTCCCAGCTCCCACTCAAACTCGTCTTTCCAGCGTGTTAGTCTCTCTCTCTCTCCCTCGGCTGTTTTTTTAAGCACAGCTCTGAATAAATAAATGCTAAATCAGCCCTGTCTCGTAGTGGTAATTCAAAGCACCCAGGGCACAAGTGAATTTTAAGGCAAGCTGAGGAGGCAGAGGCTTTAGCTCAAGGCAGATAAACTTGATAAACAGCTACAAAAAACCAAGACACGTAATGTGAAATTTATTACAATCAGAAAAACACTCGCAGAAAAAAGCAGATCGCATGGATTACTGACAGAACACACACGCTGTACCTCCATGTGTTTGGGCGGCATTATATCGAATACATTTAGTTTCCTAGACAGAAACACCTCAACTTAAGCCTGACCCTTAACTGAACCTTAAACTCAGCCTAAACCTTAGACAGATCCCAACTGTCAAATTTCATGGTTTATACTCTGAGGGAAGTTCACTGTTTTTTAAATCTGTGTACAGAAACATTAGGAGGAAACAGATTTACATCCCCTTAAGGTAAGAGGTCCACGTCCACACCTGCAGACACAGATCTACTACTGGAACATCCTCTGACAAACACTGAATCCATGTGTTCTAACCACTGCCATGGCCAGAGCTGCATAGAACCAAGAACGTAGGCGTGCAGACCATGGGTCTAATAGTTCTGGATTTTTCATTCTAGTTTAGTTTTATTTAGTTTGGACTTTTTTTTTCTCTAATTCAGTTCATTTTAATTCATTTTTAGAGCAGGTTTGCTAATTTGTATTAATTTTAATTTTTTTTCTAAATGCTTAGTTGTAGTTCAATTGTCTCTTTTCTCTTTTTCTCTGTCGTCGTATTCAAATAAATCCCAGACAGGACTCTGCTGCTTTCTCCCAACTTTAGTCTCCATGTTTCCTGGTAGAGTGGGGACCAGAAGACGACTGGAAACCACAAGGGACAGACCCTTAAATATGATATGGTGCTGCTAGCTAAAATTGCTCAAGCAAAATAAATCGATTTCGTATCAATCTGACATTAACAAAGACGAAAACGAAGGGAATTTTATCCATAATTTTTATCTGTTTTAGTTAGTTTTGTAAACACACAATACAGTTTCAGTTAGTTATCGTTATTTTCTTTTAATTATAGTTTTTATATATTTCAGTTAACGAAAATGTTGTTTCAATTCCTGTTTTCGTCATTTTGTTCATTTTCGTTAACGATAATAACCTTGCCACGCACACATGACTGATGTCTGTCACTGACGTACACTGGTAGAACTTCTGTGATCCATCACAGATCTGAGGTGTGGAGCAGTGCCTTGTATGGTGGGCTGCTCACAAAAAACACACGCTGACTTCTGTTGTCTTTTGGAGTTTCACCTGAAAATTTAGTTTTTAGAGGAAAAAAAAATCTGGATTTTATTTTTGGCCAAAATTGTTCAAGGTTCAAGGTTACTTTATTTATTACCCATGGGTAGATTTGTTCTGCAGACACAGTGAATGCTTTTGGCATTACAACCAAACATACACTGACCCTGTTCGGCAGGTACTGGATCGAGTGTCCAGACAAAAGGGTTCCACCGTTCAACAGTACAGCAGCATGGATAAGGAAAAGGATAAACTAAATAAATAAGATCAAATGCAATTGTGCAGCCCTACAATCAAATAATCAATCAATCAATCAGTTTCTATTCATAAAGTACCACTTCATAAACGTTATCTCATGACACTTTCCATTCAGAGCTGGTTTCCATCTGGACCTGATCCTTAAGCCACTTCACAGACCCAGTCCTCCAGGGGCAGACCCTTGGACAGGATGGACACCTGTGCATTCAGTCCATTCAGGACATTTCTATTGCACTAAATATACCACGGTCAGCTGTTAGTGGTGTTATAACAGAGTGGACGCTGTTGGACTGTAGGTGGAAACCCACAGATCTGGGTCAGCACATGCCCACTTTCTGCAGGGGCAACAGTTACAGACCTCCAAACGTCACGTGGTTTTTAGAGGATCCATGGGTTTCCACGGCTGAGCAGCTGGATCTAACAATTACATCAGCCAGTGCAATGCACAGGAAATGGGTGCAGATTCAGATTCAGATTTATTTGTCATTTCAGAATATAACATACACAGAAACAAAACACTGCACTCAGGTCCCTGACTGTCAGCAGTATTTAGTAAATAGTATAAATTATTGATTAAAAAATAAATAAATAAAATACTGACATAAAAACAACAACAACAACCCCCCCCCCCCCCCCCCCCAAAAAAAAAAAAAATTACCTATGAATAACTAAGAAGTTTTTATAGGGTTCCTACAGGTTTCAACGCGTTAATTTTAAGACTTTTTAAAACTACTTAGAACTGAATTTCATGCCCATTTCACAGCCATACTGGCAAAAATTTGTGACTCCTAAAATTTAGGGAAATGTATTTATTTACTCCAACACCTTGATTCCCACCGTTCCAAGTCATTTCTCACCGGGGGCAGAGTTAGCGATAATTGGTTCCTAATTTCAATATAAACTGTCGGGTTGGAACCGAGTCGACTAATGTTACTTTCTTTGCAGTTTGGACATTTAACAGACACATTTAAACACAACGCAGTGAACAGGTTTCTGGGAACATAACTTAAAACTTACCAAATCAAATTTAAAACCTTTTACAGACTTCTGACCCCACCCCCCCGAAGGGGAGGCAAGGGGTAGTGGTTTTGGTCCGGTTTGTTTGTTTGTTAACACTAGCAGCAAAACTATTGGTAGAATTCATATCAAATTGGGTTTATAGATTGCCAGTGACCCAGAATAGACACCACTACATTTGGGAAAAGTAGGTCAAAGTTCACATTTTTTATGAATATTTAAAAAAAAAAGAAAAATTCTCCCATTTACTAATACTGGGCAAAATTTCAAATGTCTGTAGCAGCAAAATTATTGGTTGAATTCAGACCAAATTGGGTTTATAGATTACCAGTGACCCAGAATAGATCTGATTACATTTTGAGAAAAGTAGGTCGAAGTTTAAATTTTTTATGAATTTTTAAATCTTTTTTTCCCCCCATTTACTTATAATGGACAAAATTTCAAATCACTATAAAAATATCAATTTTAACTATTTACTTAAAACACTGCAGGGATCTAGGGATTAATTTTAGACATCACTCTGTAAAATATCGAAGTGATAGCTTGTTTTTGAAATTTTTTTGTTAAATTTAAAAATTCATTTTCTTTTTTTCCCCATTTACTTATAATCAAAATTTCAAATTGCTATAGAAACATCAATTTTGTTTTAATTTACTTCCAACTTGGCACACATATAATCTTTATATATATCAAATATTGAATATGGATGAAAGATGCCAAAATAAAGTACAATATGTGTGGGAGGTGTGGTTATAGTTTGGGAAAAGTAGGTTAAAGTTAAAATTTTTTATGAATTTTTAAAATCTTTTTTTCCTCTCGTTTACTTACAATGGACGAAATTTCAAATGTCTACCAAAACATCAATTTAGTTTCAGTTTATTTCAAACTTGGCACATATATAGAGGTAGTTGATACGACATCAGCACATGCAGACATGATGACATCAGCTGGATCTATGCCAAAATAAGATACAATACGTACGAGGGGCGGGGTTTGTTGAACCTGGAACCACTTTTTTATGGTATTAAATGCAGATTTGTAAATTTGAGACTTTTTAAGACCCCTTGGGAACCCCGTAGAGTGTTGTAAAGCGCACTGATGCCAGACTGTAGAGGCGTGGACACTTCTGTGCAGTGGAATCCTGCTTCTGTCGGATAAATCCATGGTTGGGTGTAGGTTTGGTGCCTGCCAGAGCGTCCGTCCTGGTCTGACTGCGCTGTGCCAAGACTAAAGTTTGGTAACGGGGGGATTATGGTGAGGGGTTGTTTTTCAGGGGTTGGGTTTGGCCCGTGAAAGGAACTCTTAATACTTCAGCATAACAAGACATTTTTGGACAATTTCATGCTCCCGGCTTTGTGGGAACAGTTCGGGGACGGCCCCTTCCTGTTCCAAATCTGTGCACTGAACAAAGCGAGGCCGTAAACACATGGACCACTGAGTCTGCTGTGGAGGAACTGGACCGGCCTGCGCACAGTCCTGACCTCCACCTGACAACACCTTTCACATGAATTAAAGAGGAGATCTTCTCTCCAAACATCAGTGCTCGACCTCACAAATCACATCAACAGACTCGTGAACCTTATGGAAAGACTTCCCAACCATAAAGACCCACTGACACATTTTTTGTCAGTTCCCAAATGAAATGTTCTCTGTATCTAATATTCCTTAAGTGATTCATCACCAATTATTAGAATATTATCCTTTGTATTTTGCATTTCATCAGTATAAAGCAAGTATTTTCCTATATTTCATTTACTGATCATGAAAATGTTTGTAAACGCTCAGATTAAAGTTGAGGGTTATTACAGAAAAAACAGCAAAAAACTGAAGAAAAAAATACTTTTTCAGTCAAATTTATCTTTAACTGAACATAAACCCAGTGTGTCCGTCCACTGTCATTGATCCAACTCCATGGGTTTTAGATGATGACGGTGTTTCCACGGTAACTATGGAGCCTCTGAACGTCACTTTCTTCAGTTTTCTCCATTTCTGATAATAATAATAGTCAACTTTAATCTGTGCTTTTATGAACATCTACATGATTAATAAATTAAATATGGGAAAATACCTGATTTTCACCGAAAAATTGCAAAATGCAGAGGATAATACTATAATAAATGGTGATAAATCCCTTCAGAAAAGGCAAATATAGAGAAAATATATATATTTTGGAACTGCCAGATAAGTAGCACTGGGTCTTTATGGGTTAATATTTATTTATTTATTTATGTGTTATCATCCACTGGGTCAAATGCCACTAATTTTAGGTTTAAAGTTAAGTTTACAACACACTGAATGTAAAAAATGGGGTTTAGCGTTGAAAAGGCCTATTTTCATTTGTGAGTTTAACACCTGTCTGAAAAACAACCCAAACTACACTGGTTTTTGGACATGGCTCAAATGTTAAGCTAACACTAAAACTAACCAACGAAAAGAGCGGATATTAAATATTAATCAAACTTTTCATCGGTCATTTTCCAGGTGAAATACACTGAAGTTAATTATAAGTCACAGATTTACACAGATCTAGTTTAACCCATAAAGACCCAGTGCTAGTTATGCATCAGTTCCAAAAGGGTTTTATCTCTATTTTTAACTTTTCTTAAGTGACTTATCACCATTTTTTATAAAACTCTCTTTTGCATTTGGCAGTTTTTCAGTGTAAATCAGGTGTTTCCCATATTTAATTCACTGATCATGTAGATGTTCATAAAAACTCAGATTAAAGTTGAAGGTTATTTTATCAGAAACAGAGAAAACTGAAGAAAAAGTCATTTAGCAGCAAAAATATCAGTAACTGAACACTGATCCAATTCCATAGGTTTTACTGGTGAATTAATGACTCGTGTGTTAAAAACATGACCTTCCCTTGTCACTTAATAACACAATGTGAATTAACTCATACAGACCCAGAGCTACTTTTGTGGCAGTTCCCAAATGATTTTCCTTCTATATTTGGCATTTCTGAAGTGATTTATCACCATTTATTATAACAGAATCCTCTGTATTTTATACTTTTCCACTGAAAATCTGGTATTTTCCAATATTTAATTCACTGATCATGTAGCTGTTCATAAAAACTCAGATTAAAGTTAAGGGTTATGATATCAGAAACAGAGAAAACTGAAGGAAAAGGGACTTTTTCATTAACTGAACATAAACCCAGTGTGTCCATCCACTGTCACTGATCCAACTCCATGGGTTTTACTCGTGAATCAATGTTGTAGAAGATGATGGTGTTTCCACGGTAACTACAGAGCCTCTGAACGTCCAAATGGGTCATATCTGATGACCATGAAAAGATGAAGGACTGTATTTACACCAATTATTTCAACGTACTTTTTTCGATTTTGTTCAGTTTGTGGTTTATTTTGTTCTTGTTGCAGATTTTTTTTTTTTTTTTTTTTTTTAATTTTTATTAATTTTGTTCATTTTATTGATTACTTTGGCTGTTCTGGTTCATTGTGTTGGCTGTTTAATTTTCCGTCATTAACCTTGATTTTTTTTTTTTGGTTTATTTCAACATTTTCTTGCCTATTTCATGATTTTTTCTTGAATTTTATTCAGTTTGTGTCTTACTTTGTTAGTATTACTTATTTTGTTGATTTATTGTTAATTTTTTATTCCTCTTATTCATTCTTTTGGCTGTTTTCGTTCATTTTGTAGCTTATTTTATAGTGTTTCACTTTTTTTTTTTACCCAGTTTGTTGCTTATTTTTTCACACTTATCATTTTTTACAGTTTTTTTTTCTTAATTTTTGTTCATTTTATCCACTGTCATTGATCCAACTCCATGGATTTTACTGGTGAATCAATGCTGTAGAAGATGACAGTGTTTCCACGGTAACTACGGAGCCTCTGAACGTCCAAATGGGTCATATCTGATGACCATGAAAAGATGAAGAACTGTATTTTACACCAGTTATTTACATGGATTAATAGGATTAGTGGATCAACAGGTATTAAACAGTTTATATTAGTAGATGGTTTTGGTTTTGAGGGTTAGAGTAAATACAGGGTTCTGGATGATATGAATCTATGAACTCTCCTCATTTTTCAAGTATTTTGCTCATTTTCTCCTCACTTTAGAAAGTTTTGTTCACTTTTATGCCATATTTCAAGGTTTTTGGTTCATTTTTTTCCGTATTTTCAAGTATTTTGCTCATTGTTGGTTCTTTTTTTTTTTTTTTCCATATTTTCCAGTATTTTGCTAATTTTATTCTCACTTGACAAGTTTTTGTACATTTTACCCTATGAATAATTGAGATAAAGCTGTATTTTACACCAATTATTTACATGTATTAATAGGATTAATGGATCAACAGGTATTAAACAGTTTAGATCAGTAGATGGCTTTAGTTTTTGAGGGTTAACAGAATAAATACAGGGTTCTGGATGATATGAATCTATGAATTCTCCTCATTTTTCAGGTATTTTGCTCATTTTCTCCTCACTTTAGAAAGTTTTGTTCACTTTTATGCCATATTTCAAGGTTTTTTGGTTCATTTTTTCCGTATTTTCAAGTATTTTGCTCACTGTTGGTTCATTTTTTTCCCATATTTTCAAGTATTTTGCTTATTTTATTCTCACTTGACAAGTTTTTGTACATTTTATCCTATGAATAATTTAGATAAAGCTGTATTTTACACCAATTATTTACATGTATTGATAGGATAAATGATCAACAGGTATTAAACAGTTTGGATCAGCAGATGGTTTTGGTCGATGGGGGATGTTTGGGTCTTTATGGGTTAACAGAGATGCATCTTTTTATAATGATTTTATTTTTTATAGTAGAAATGCACATATCGAAGATACAGAATTAATTTGTGGAGTTTATTAGAAAGATAAAGGAGGGGGCGGAGTGTATAAAAAGAAAGAATTAGCCGTCAGAGCAGAACTTCTATAAAAGGCCTTTGATAATATATGCAACTGATGGTTTATTGATCTGTTGAGCTATCTGTGGCACAAAATGAAAAGAGAGAGAGGGGAGGAGACAAACAGAGTGATGAAGGAAGAGAAAGAAGGAAGGAAGGAAGGAAGTGTGGGCCAAGAAAAAGCCGATCCCTGTGAATGAAAAGGCTGAGACAGAGTGAAGAATGACATGAGAAGAGTGGATGTGACATGAGTGATGGAGCGAAGGATGGGAAAGGGAAAGAAAGATGAGATGAACGGACAGAGAAGTGATGGAAAATGGAAAAAGGGATTGAGGGAAGAAAAGAGAAGAAAAAAGGAGCAGAAGATGCATGGACAGGTGGAGAGAGGAGGGATAAGAGCGCTCCCCATTTGAAACAGTAATGCCATGGCTGACATTTCAATCAGACGGACTTAGTGTTGTTGGAATGAATTTCACCATTTCCCCCCAATCTTTTTGGAAGATGCAGTGAAAAAAAAAAATAAAAAAATACCATAAAGTTAATGGAGAACGACTGAAATGTTTTTTTTCCCGCCATCTTCCCTTTGGCACATTTCTTCAAACACACTAAGTAGTTTCTAAAACAGACGACAACAAAGTGAAAGCGAACCATCGCTCAGTCACACCTGGACACTTTTCCAACCACTGGGGTTGGGAATAACAGTGTTAAACTATGGCAGTGTTACTAATAGGGACGGGAATCCATAAGAATTTAACAATTCTGATTCCATTATCGATTTTACTTATCGATCCGATTCCTTATCGATTCTCATTGGGTGAAGGAATAAAAGAGTCCAAACAGGTGTGTTTGCATGAACTGTCTGTTATATTTCCATCTGCACAGAAAATAGAACATATACAGTATGAACAAATAATAAGAACAGATGACGCTGGGGGGGGGGGTGCAGTGCCAGTGAAACTCCAGACTCTTACTAATTCCTCTGTTGCTGCATTTCCATTATGTGGAACCAGTTCGACTCTGCTCGTCTCCTGTTGTTGTGCTCCTCATTTCCTTTCCTCTACCTTCAGAAACTTGCATTTGAGGAGGTATGATGTTTGTTTCCAGCACCGGAACCAGAACTGGGCCCAGATGACGGCCTGGTCTTCACTCTGCCGCTAGATTCACAAGCACCGCTGAGTAGAGAATCAAACTAACGCCGTTATTGTTTTCCAGTAACGGGTAATCTAAGGAAGTACTATTTGAAATGTTACAACACCGTTACCGCTACAGCTAGGGCTGTGTGTCGGCAAGAATCTGGTGATACGAGGCAATTTTTTTGTTTGTGTCTGTTTTTAAATGATTATTTCCTTGAAGAACTAAATTTCACCAGAAATCTGCACAAATACATAACACATTTTTATTTGATCCCAACAGGATCTAATGTTCTATCACAAAATGTTCCTGTGTTCAAACTGAAATTCTGTTTCACAGACATTCCAGTTTCAGATTCTGTTCAAATGTTCAGATTCTATTAGTTCACAACTAACATCAGAACAGGATTTGAGTTCAATCCCAACAAAGGAACGAACATTATTTAATAATAGAGTGTTAAAGAATAATAAATAAAATATAAACAAAAAGAAAAACCAAAAAAACTAAAATGAACCTCCACAATATCTGCATTTGCATAAATACCTAAAAATGTCGATACAATACTTTTTAATATCGATACAATATTGTGAAATGAAATACCGCAATACACTGCAGAACCGATATTTTCTTACACCCCTAGTTACCGGCAGTGAAATGTGATGCGTTACTGTGCACTGATACCTAACAGCTGTTGTCCGTCAGCCAGGCAGGAGAGATGTGACGTTCAAGGACGAGTCGAGTCTTTTGAACGGCTCTTTTCAGTGAACGATAAGAACCGATTTGTTGCGAGCCGTTCATTAACGAGTTGTTCTTCTATTTAAATTACCCACACTGCCTTCATGCTTCACCTGTGTGTCCATGAGTCTGAGTTGACCACGCCCCCTTCACCTGAACGACTGATGACATCTACGAGTTTGAGTTGAACCAGCACAACACAGGCACCTGAACTACGCAGCTACATGTACAGCTAATGTAGGGGAGGAGTTATCAGCTAACTTAGGGGAGGAGTTATCAGCTAACTTAGGGGAGGAGTTATCAGCTAACTTAGGGGAGGAGTTATCAGCTAACTTAGGGGAGGAGTTATCAGCTAACTTAGGGGAGGAGTTATCAGCTAACTTAGGGGAGGAGTTATCAGCTAATTTAGGGGAGGAGTTATCAGCTAACTTAGGGGAGGAGTTATCAGCTAACTTAGGGGAGGAGTTATCAGCTAACTTAGGGGAGGAGTTATCAGCTAACTTAGGGGAGGAGTTATCAGCTAACTTAGGGGAGGAGTTATCAGCTAATTTAGGGGAGGAGTTATCAGCTAACTTAGGGGAGAAGTTATCAGCTAATTTAGGGGAGGAGTTATCAGCTAATTTAGGGGAGGAGTTATCAGTGAGTCCGACTGGACTGCAGACATTTACCGCTGGATCAGAGAGGAGCCACTGAAAAAAAGTGCAGATGTGGGATTAACTGGAGGAGCATCTGCTTATAAATGCAGATAGGTACTTATGTGGTGGAAAAGCCTGGCCCTGGTGGACCCTGGATGGGCCCTGGTGGACCCCGGACGGGCCCTGGTGGACCCCAGCCTCACCCCAGTCCTGGTCTTCAGTCCCTGTCTGCTGTTCTACTCTATAAACTGACCTGTGAAACACACTCAAAAATCAGTTTCCTTTTACATATTTGAAGGTTTTTCAAAAAAGTAACGCAATAATTACTTTCCCTGGTGACAAATTACATTTATGAAGGAGTAATTCTGTTACTAATTCAATTACTTTTTTGGGAAAGTAACTAGTAACTATAACTAATAACTTTTAAAAGTAATTTGCTCAACACTGCCAACCACTGAGGTTAGTTTAGTTTCGAGCACAGACAATCATCAGATGAAGAACAACACAACACGGACAAACACAACTTTCAGTGCTTGAAAAGGAGTGGGAGGAAGTATAACTCATAGACTCCGCCCCCTTTTAACAAACTAATAATGAAATTGGCTCTGCTTCCTTTGCTTTGTTAACACACTTTTGTTTGGTTTTTTTTTTTTACATTTTTAAAACAGAATCAGAAGGTAGGCAGGTTTACCGGCAGACAGACGAAGAGACGTGGTCCAGGGCAGAAGGCAGGTAGGACAGGGGTGTCCAGTCCTGGTCCTCCAGGGCCGCTGTCCTGCATGTTTTAGATCAGGGGTGTCCAGTCCTGGTCCTCCAGGGCCGCTGTCCTGCATGTTTTAGATCAGGGGTGTCCAGTCCTGGTCCTCCAGGGCCGCTGTCCTGCATGTTTTAGATCAGGGGTGTCCAGTCCTGGTCCTCCAGGGCCGCTGTCCTGCATGTTTTAGATCAGGGGTGTCCAGTCCTGGTCCTCCAGGGCCGCTGTCCTGCATGTTTTAGATCAGGGTGTCCAGTCCTGGTCCTCCAGGGCCGCTGTCCTGCATGTTTTAGATCAGGGGTGTCCAGTCCTGGTCCTCCAGGGCCGCTGTCCTGCATGTTTTAGATCAGGGGTGTCCAGTCCTGGTCCTCCAGGGCCGCTGTCCTGCATGTTTTAGATGTTGTTCTCTTCCCACACCTGAAGGTCGTTACCAGGCTTCTGCAGAGCTTAATGATAGGCTTATCGTTCCAGTCAGGTGTGTTGGACCAGGGCCAGGCACAGCTGAAACCAGGAAAATCCAGAGTTACTGAACTGAGGGTCGCAGACAGATAACAGGTCAGGGTACCAGGACTGAGGTGAAAAGATGAGGTCCAAACCAGGCAGGGGTCAGAAAACAGGAAAGGGCAGTAAGTAAATGCTGGAGAGTCAGTGAGGCTGACTGGGGGAGGAGCTGCACCTGTGCAGGTGAGGGGAGCAGGTCTGATGAGGTGGGCGTGGCTGAGGAGGTGGGCGTGGCTGAGGAGGTGGGTGTGGAAAGGTGAGGGAGAGGACAACAGCAGAGAGTTCCAGGTGAAACTGATGTTGCTGACGAGGTGGCAGGGTCAGGGGGGAGGAGAGAGCAGCAAAGCAAACTGTGACAGTAAATGGGGAAAAAAAACAATTTTAAAAATTCATAAAAAATTTGAACTTTGACCTACTTTTCCCAAAATATAATCACATCTATTCTGGGTCACTGGTAATCTATAAACCCAATTAGGTATAAATTCAATTAATAGTTTTGCTGCTTAAGTGTTAACAAACAAACAACCCGAACCAAAAACAATACCCCAGGGGGGCGGGGGGGTAAATTAACACAATGCAATATTTATCCCAGTAAAGAACTATGTTATGGCATTTGTCAGTATTGTTTTGTATTCCAGACCCCTGTCAGAAAAGAAACACCTGAATTCAACGAAATAAATAGCTTTCGTACCAATCCAACGTTGACAAAGAGGAAAATGAAGGGAATTTTATCCATAATTTTTATCTGTTTTAGTTACTTTTATAAACACACAATACAGTTCCAGTTAGTTATTGTCTTTTTCTTTTAATTATAGTTTTTATTCATTTCAGTTAACGAAAACGTTTTTACAATTCTAATTTTCATCGTTTCGTTGGTTTTTGTTAACGATAATAACCTTGCAACATTCTCATATCTCACACAGCCGTTCTATTACAGCTGAGGTTAGGGAAATACAGTGGTTTTGTGACAGTGATGTGTGCGTGCAGCGAGAATCCAAAACAATGATTTAGAGTAGGTGCAGAGAACTGGTGTTGGAGAATTAGAACTTATTTGAGCGCTGCTTGTGTACAGAGGAAACATGTATTAGTGCAGGAAACACAAACAGGCTGTAATTTCTATAACTCTCACTTCTGGAAATGTTGGCAGAGTCAAACAGCGGAGTAAGAACTGAAGTAAGCACGGATGCTGCTGGTTGGATTTATTAAACAGACTACTACGGTCTGTCTGCTTTTCATTTTTATTTCACTTATTTATTTATTTATTTTAGTTCAACCTGACCACAAAACAGGATGAAACGGCGACGACAGAGGGATGCCAGGAAGTTATCATTGTGAATTTATGCAGATTGGAGAAAAAGGCTGGGTGTTGGCAGAGCGACGGTGAGAACAGGAGTGGAGGACAGCTACCGGAGCGCTGCCAGGAAAACACAACAGCTCTTTGGCACGGAAGTACTGCACACACACAGCCATGGAAGTACTGCACGTACACAGCCATGGAAGTACTGCACGTACACAGCCATGGAAGTACTGCACGTACACAGCCATGGAAGTACTGCACACACACAGCCATGGAAGTACTGCACACACACAGCCATGGAAGTACTGCACGTACACAGCCATGGAAGTACTGCACACACACAGCCATGGAAGTACTGCACACACACAGCCATGGAAGTACTGCACGTACACAGCCATGGAAGTACTGCACACACACAGCCATGGAAGTACTGCACGTACACAGCATGGAAGTACTGCACACACACAGCCATGGAAGTACTGCACACACACAGCCATGGAAGTACTGCACGTACACAGCCATGGAAGTACTGCACGTACACAGCCATGGAAGTACTGCACGTACACAGCCATGGAAGTACTGCACGTACACAGCCATGGAAGTACTGCACACTGCATGTACACAGCCATGGAAGTACTGCACGTACACAGCCATGGAAGTACTGCACGTACACAGCCATGGAAGTACTGCACACACACAGCCATGGAAGAACTGCACGTACACAGCCATGGAAGTACTGCACACACACAGCCATGGAAGTACTGCACGTACACAGCCATGGAAGTACTGCACGTACACAGCCATGGAAGTACTGCACGTACACAGCCATGGAAGTACTGCACGTACACAGCCATGGAAGTACTGCACGTACACAGCCATGGAAGTACTGCACACACACAGCCATGGAAGAACTGCACGTACACAGCCATGGAAGTACTGCACACACACAGCCATGGAAGTACTGCACACACACAGCCATGGAAGTACTGCACACACACAGCCATGGAAGAACTGCACGTACACAGCCATGGAAGTACTGCACACACACAGCCATGGAAGTACTGCACGTACACAGCCATGGAAGTACTGCACGTACACAGCCATGGAAGTACTGCACGTACACAGCCATGGAAGTACTGCACGTACACAGCCATGGAAGTACTGCACGTACACAGCCATGGAAGTACTGCACGTACACAGCCATGGAAGTACTGCACACACACAGCCATGGAAGAACTGCACGTACACAGCCATGGAAGTACTGCACGTACACAGCCATGGAAGTACTGCACGTACACAGCCATGGAAGTACTGCACACACACAGCCATGGAAGTACTGCACATACACAGCCATGGAAGTACTGCACGTACACAGCCATGGAAGTACTGCACGTACACAGCCATGGAAGTACTGCACATACACAGCCATGGAAGTACTGCACACACACAGCCATGGAAGTACTGCACATACACAGCCATGGAAGTACTGCACATACACAGCCATGGAAGTACTGCACGTACACAGCCATGGAAGTACTGCATGTACACAGCCGCTGGATCCTGGTTCTTGGCTTAGGTGATCCAGTACTTCCCCTGCAACTGTTGTGCGGCTCCTGTTTGGCTGCCACTACTTCTGTGGGATTATCTTGTGCAGAGGCGACGGGTCCGCGGCTTCACACAAATAACATTTAAATACACACTCGTATCATAAATAATAAAGGAAGCGCAGGAACAGAGTAAAACAGGTTAAAAACAGGTATTATACGTGAGACACCTGGACGTAAATAAGCCTAGTTAACAGAGAAGGAGAAAAAAACCTGTTTTTAAATTCTTATTATTTTATGGTGGTGCAGACAGTAGTAAGTTGGGGGGGGGGGGGGGGGGGGGGTGTTATTGCTGCGTTGGCAGGCGAAGGCTTTGGAGTGGATTGTTTTTGTCAAGACGTAACATTCTGGAGCCGTAACTGATAATGTTGAAAAAGGATTTAGAGACACATCCAAAACACTTGGATTTAGTTTGGACAAAGAATATACAGCTGAACATAGAATAGAATAGAATAGAATAGAATAGAATAGAATAGAATAGAATAGAATAGAATAAAGTAAAGTAGGATAGAGTGTAATAGATGTCCAGTGACCCAGAATAGATCTGGTTACATTTCCCCCATTTACTTGTAATGGGCAAAATTTTAAATCGCTATAAAAATGTCAATTTTAACTCAATTTACTTAAAACACTGCACAGCTATAGAGATACATTTTAGACATCACTCTGTAAAATATCTAAGTGATAACTTGTTTTTGAAAATTTTTATGAATTTTTAAAATCTTTTTTCCCCCCATTTACTTATAATGCACAAAATTTCAAATTGCTATAAAAACATCAATTTTGTTTTAATTTACTTCAGACTTGGCACACATATAATCTGTATATTTAACAAATATTGTATAGGGATGAAAGACTTGATCAATGCCAAAACAAGCTACAATATGTGTGTGTGTGTGTGTGTGTGTGTGTGTGCGTGGGGGGGTGGGGGGTGGAACCACTTGTTTGTTTGTTTGTTAACACTCTAACAGCAAAACTATTGGTTGAATTCATACCACATCTGTTCTGGGTCCACCCAGAATAGATGTGGTTACATTTTAAGAAAAGTAGGTCAAAGTTTTTTTTTTCCCATTTACTTATAATGGGCAAAATTTCAAATGTCTATAAAAACATCAATTTTGTTCCAGTTTATTTCAAACTTGGCACATATATGTTTTATATTTAACATGGATGAAAGAGTTGATCGATGCCAAAATAAGGTACAGTATGTGCGGGGGGGGGGGGGGGTTGTGCCTGGAAACACTTGTTGTTTGTTGTTTGTTTGTTGACACTCTTAACAGGAAAAACTCCTGGTGAATTCATGCTCAAATTGGTTATAGATTTCCAGTGACCTAGAATAGATGGCATTACATTTTGGGAAAAGTAGGTCAAAGTTCATTTTTTGAAATGAATTTTAATTTTTTTTTTTCTCATATTAATGAGCGAAATTTCAAATGTCTATAAAAACATCAATTTTGTTTCAGCTTAGTTCAAACTTGGCACATATATGATTTTAACATTTAACAAACATTGAATATGGATGAAAGAGTTCATCGATGCCAAAATAAGCTACAGTATGTGCGAGGGGCGGGGCTTGTTGTGCCTGGAACCACTTGTTTTAATGTTCTCAGATTTACCAGGAAAAACACGATAGAAATGTGTGTCTTGAACATTTCTGCTTTTAAATGTGTCGTGTACAGTGGCTCTGACAGTCAGTGTTGGACGTCAGGGTCAAATACAAAGAGTCAGCTCTGCGCATCAGTTCAGATGAAAACAGAAACACTGGGAGGTTTTACTGATATTTAACAGGTGTAAAAAACAGTGACACTTCCACAAACACACAAAGCCCACAGAATCCTGGCCCGGCATGTCACTGTGGGATGAACGCTGACGTGTTCTGCATGAGAACTACCTCTGATCCAGCTGTTGACTGTTGTTGTTATTACATCAATTATACGTGAAAATACTCCATTATGCCAAAATGCAAATTGCGAGCGCCGTCGTGGTCAAAGGGAAGCCTTTGATATCAGCATGATTTCTACAAATAGGGGTTTTTTTGTGAGGAAAAACTGCATGTAAACATCAGAAAAACATGTTTATACAAGAAGCACATGGACTAGATACAAATGAAGCATGATTTTAGATAACGTGGTTTTACATCACTAACAGGGTGGATATTCCAGTTATTTTTTGCAGAATCCCAGACTATGTTCATTTGGTTGTTTGCAGCTTCATTACCTGATGTTCTCTCACCCCTTCAGTGGCTTCTGGGAAAATTTCAAACTCATGTGGAAATCCTGTTAACCTGGTACAGCAGGGTTGTCTCATGTTAGTTCAGGGTCACATTTAGCCTCATATGATCTGAAGTGGGCCAGACCAGTAAAATAATACAGGGTGGGGAAGCAAAATGTACAATATTTTGAGGCAGGGATTGAAAGACAGTGTATGACCAATTAGTTTATTGAAAGTCATGAGAATTTATTTGCCACAAGAAAATGTCCATAATAGAAAATGTTTTATTCTATGTGTCCTCCTTCTTTCTCAATAACTGCCTTCACACGCTTCCTGAAACTTGCACAAGTGTTCCTCAAATATTGGGGTGACAACTTCTCCCATTCTTCTTTAATAGTATCTTCCAGACTTTCTGGTAATAGTTTTGCTCATAGTCATTCTCTTCTTTCCATTAAACAGTCTTTATGGACACTCCAACTATTTCTGAAATCTCCTTTGGTGTGACGAGTGCATTCAGCAAATCACACACTCTTTGACGTTTGCTTTCCTGATTACTCATATGGGCAAAAGTTTGTGAAAAGGTATGGATAATAGTGTTAGGTATGATTATGACATCAGTATATGTTTGGGTTCAAAAAACTGACGTAGTGTCTGCTGAGAAAAAACAACTAAATGTTCATTGTAACTTTTGCTTCCCCACCCTGTATAAGTAATAGGAGAAGAACTTATGAATAATGTCGACTCCAGAGCTTTCTCTGTTTTTGAGTGAAAAAAAAGAAAGATTCTGTAATGAAAATGTTTAGATCTACAACTGTACTTCAATGTAACATGAACAAATATGAACACTCTGAAAATTCTTAAGAAAATAAGTGCAATTTTAGCAAAATTATGCCTTAGTTTATCATTTATACATGTGCATCACAACTTACAGATCACAGTGGATCGAAAACACAAAACATTTAATAACAGACAGAATATGATCAAAAGACATTTAAGGTTGTTCATATTGTTCAGGTTATTTAGGGGTTTTTTTGTAAAAGGCCAGTCTGTAAATGTAAACATTTTGTATAATTTAACTTCTTTTTTTTTTACAATAAAACAAAGAGAAAAATTAGCAGTTTTCATTATTTATAGGTTATTATGGTAGTATTTTACTGGTCTGACCCACTTTAGATTGAATTGACCTAAAATAATTTTAACATCCTTGATTGTTAATATTTTCAGTGTAATTTTTGCATTTCACAAATTCATCCCACAGGCTGAGTTGGACCCTTCGTCGGGCCGGTTTTGGCCCCCGGGCCGCATGTTTGACACCTGTGTTGTAAAGTCTGAACCATTACATCATTGACAGAAAATTCCAGTTCTTTGAAACTGGAGCCTGTATTGGTCCTTCGAACAACCAAAAAATTGTTTTTTTTTCAAATATTAATTTCCATGTATGAGTTTCAATTTTTTTTTTTATTTTATTTTATTTTATTTTTTACTCCAAAAAGAAGAGAAAATTTGCAGTTGTCATTATTTATAGGATCCTATGATCATATTTTACTGCTCTGATCCACTTAAGAACTAACTGATCTGTATGCATCTGCATGTGGAACCTGAATTAAAATGATTTTGACACCACTGATTGTTAATATCTTCAGTGTAATATTTCATTTCACTAATTCATCCCATTGTTTTTCTCATTGCTCAGCAATGAACGGCTCAACTTAAGGAACTGTGGTCAGTTCAGGAGTGCTCTTGTTCTGTATATAAAGACAAACTGAAAAGCACCAAAATCATTTGCAATAACTCAGCGATGCCCAGACTGACACCTGACCACAGATGCTCTGGGGCTCCTGGAGGCTGGAATCTCTGCTCGGCAGGTGGCGCCGTTTTGGATGCAGTGTGTCCACCATAGTCAGGATGCAACAGAGGCATGAAGAAACTGGACAACTGCAGACAGACCTGGTCCTGGACCAGCACCTGTACCACACCACAGCAGGACCGCTACACTGAGCTGCAGCACCTCCAGGACCGCTGTGGGACTTTTGGTTTTGGGGTCCTTGAGTTTCTTTTTTTTATCCTATTTTTTGTCAACAAATTTGGATGTGATTTTTTATTTTTACTGAATAGAATGGCCTATGTTATTCCAA
>NC_043961.1:60361670-60379170 GCF_902148855.1 Sphaeramia orbicularis
GGGGGGCGTTGTGCTGGAACCACTGTTTGTTTGTTGTTTGTTAACACTTTAGCAGCAAAACTATTGGTTGAATTCACGCTAAATTGGGTTATAGATTATCAGTGACCAAGAATATAAGTGGTTACATTTTGGGAAAAGTAAATCAAAGTAGAACATTTTTCAAATCTTTTTTTTTTCCATTTTCTTATAATGGCCGAAATTAGTCTATAAAAGACATGACATCAGCTGGGTCGATGCCAAAAATAACCTATAATGTGTGAGGGGCGGGGTTTGTTGTGCTTGGCACCACTTGTTTTATATTGACTATAGCTAAAATAGATAGAAATTTGGGTATGGTGCAAATTTGCAAACAGGCATAAAACCTCAATGTAATAAAAAAAAAAAAACCAGTAGCAAATAAAACACTATTTCCCCTCTCAGGAGATGGTTTAACTGATGCCACACAGTTATTTTCAGTATCCTGATGGGTATGTATCAAATATACTCAAACGGGCATTTGTAGCAGTGGACTTTAAGGGGCTAAGGTCGAGGGTCTCTCCGTTTTAGGCCTATACTGATTGATATTATTCTGATATATTGCTTCTATTGTGAGGGTTCCTTCCTCTTCAGGAACAGAACTCATAATAAAGACAGTAGAATATCAAACAAGATAAAAAAAAAATAATAAAAAGAAACAATACCAAGTGTTTTTCCTCTAAGAACTTAGCAAACATTGAGCAAATTCTAGTGGAAGTGAGAATGGGTCAGTGCTGTTACTGTCAAGGTCCACACTGGTTCCATTATGTCGTCTGTTGTTGGATATTCTCATCACAGCTTATTAGCGTTCACGTCCCAAATGAGGAACAACAAGCAGCGTTTAATGCACCGGTCCGTCTAATTGGAAAACTTTAATATTGAAATTCACACCAGTACAATAAAGACAACATGTACTCACAGTCTTTACTGCCATTTTTAAATTAAATTCAACTTTCTGTAAAACTGTTTGATGTTCAGTGAAGGTGTTAACGGCCACGGGGTCATCGCAGGTTTTCAGCCTATAGAGTTAGCCTCGTTTTGTGTGTGGCTGTGTGTGTGTGCGTGTGCATGTGTGGTGTGTTGCCTTGCAGCTATGCTTGGTCAGTCCATTGGCTGAATGCATGACTGTGATGATGGGGGGGGGGCGTGTAGGCGGCTCCATCTCATCGGATCCTGCCTCCAAGCGTAGTGATTTAAAGTCCCGTTCACACCCAGATCCTGCTGCACCCCCCCCCCCCACTTCAAGATCACTCACTCAGCTGATGTGCCTCCAGGACTGTGTCAGACTCTTCAGATAAATGTCAGTCTGGGTTTGTAGAGGGGGGTGTTTGGTCTCTTCTCATGTTTTAGATTAGGAGTTCAGTTCGATTATTGTCATTTTCTTCTTTATTTGGAGGAGGTAATGTTAGGCTGGCACTTCAGTGGTCCCCGACATTTTTTGGTTCGTGACCCCATTTTACATCATAAATTTATGGCGACCCCAGACATTCAAAACTGAGACTTTTTTTTTTTGCTAAAATTAATTTGTTTTTGATCCTGTAATAGTTTGTTATACTATGTTTCAAATCCAGGTTAATTTTAGAGGACATTTAGTCTGTATAATGTCTATTATTGTGGACAGAGGCAGTAAATCCAGGTGTAGATTACTGCACAAAGGCTCAGGATCTGAACAGTCAGTCCAGCTGGGATTTACAAGGAGGACAATTAATACTGAACAAACAAGAACTGAAACTATGAATTATGAAAGAGCTGCAGCATCTGAAACTGACCACAGTGAACATCTGACACAGAAACAGAACCACAGTGCTGCAGTTTCACAACCAGAGTTTGTCTGATAGGGATTGGGATGGCTCTGTCAACTCAACATAGACTCTTATTAGCAAGTTGTTTTTAAATTTTATCAATTAGTAGAAATTTCAGGCCACCCCGAAGTTGAAAAACACTGACATATGTTCTTAAAGTGATTCCTAATGTTCTAGAAATCCATATTTTCACTTACAGTTTTTTGTGTGTGTGTGTGTGTGTGTAATATATATATATATATATTATATATATATATATATATATATATATATATATATATATATATATATATATATATATATATATATTTTTTTTTTTTTCACTTATGGGTAAGGAACCAAATATGGTAACTTCATTGACCTTAATTTTCTAATAATACATTTTTGGGGAAAATCTCACAAAAGTAATAAAGTTTTGTTGTTTCCTCCATAACACACTAAGGTTGAATTTCAGAGTATTTCTATGAGTGAACTGTAAAGGGTTAAAATGCAAAGACTAAGAGGAAAGAAAGAAAAACAAGAACACCAGAGCAAAAGCAGTTTATCATGCAGGTGAAGCAGGGCCTTAAAGGAACAGATCACATTTAGACAACCATGAGAACACATCTGAAACTGACCACAGTGAACATTGTTCTTCTGTATAAAAATGCTTCTTATTGTAAAAGTGTTGATGTAAACAGTGCTGTGTGCCATTCTTCATGTATGTGTTGGTGGAACAGAAGCAGGATGGATCAGCACCATACTCCAGATTGAACCTGTACAAATAAAACATGTGATATGGAGGAGAGAATCTGGGAAGAAAAACTGGGGAATCCAAAAGAACAGAAGATTTGTTTTTCAGTCAATTCAGTTCAAATAGAACTTGTCCATTTGGGACATGAAAATATAGCATTAATTGTGCTGAAATGGTTCATTTTGAGCTGAAAACATAGTTCATATGAGCATCAACATGTTGAACAGAACTGAAATCCTGTCCATTTGAACAACTGTCATTTACCAACACAAAGTTCCTTGGATTCACTGAGACTGATTTAATATGAACACAGACACAAAGAAGAGCTCTGAGCACATTTGAGCTGAAATGAGAACCACAGTGACCCAAACATGACAGACCTGTGTATAACTGGAACATTTCTCTTTCCCCCCCACCCCCCCCCTTTTCAGAAAATTAACTGTGAGGATGGAAAAAAATCCGAAGGCGCTGCTTTTATTCTGAATTTGTGTAAGAATGAGGGTGGATGTGTCATCTTTAAGGAAACATAAAAGCCTCGTAATGAGAGTACGCATGTGTATTCTGTCAGAAAACAGAATGTCAGTTAATTACTGTCCTCTTTCTACTCCCTCTCCATGCTTTTGTTTTTTCTTCTCATTCTTCTGCTGTCTGTCTGTGCATTTGTATGGACTTTTACACTGTTTGCTGCATCTATTATTCTTCCTGCCTACACATATCTCACTTTGCTTCTCACATTTTTTCCTGTTTTGGCTTTTCTTCCACTCCATTTATTATTCTTTTCTATTACATTTAACTTCTACAGTATCTTTAAAGTGCCCTCTCCTCTCTCTCCTTTTCATGCAGCCCTTACAGCAGTGATAAGCAGCCTAATCAGAAGAAGAGGATCTGTGCTGTGTCAGTGGCTCTGTTCACACTTCACTTATTCATCCAGTCCCTGAAACACACACACACACACACACACACACACACACACACACACACACACACACTGGAATACACACTAAAGCTCAGTTTCAGGCTCTTTTTACTTACACACATGCATATCCTGACAAAAACTACTGGAAAGCACTGAAGGTGAGGTCGTCCACCCCAGCATGAACTGAAGTGAATGCATCAGAATGGACTGGGGCTAATCCTTTCCCAGGTTCAGCAGAAGGACCTCGGGGGGGGGGGGGGGGGGGGGGTAGTGTAAGTGGAAATGAAAATGATTCTTGTAATCTAACCCTTTCATGCACAGTGGTCACTCCAGTGGACAGTTCTCCAGCTGTTCTCTTGTATATTCATGGGTTTTGTAGTTTTAGTTCCATATCAGCCAACACAGTGGACACTTATGCACCATCCCATAATACACTGACATTCAAACCATTACTGCCATCATCATCATCATCATCATCTTCATTGTTTATTTTGAGCATTTATAGAATACAAACAAATTCACACACACAAAAAAAAGAAAAAATCATTCATTTATACTCGAAAAGGAGTGGGAAGAAGAAAAACTTATTTAGTCCCACCCCCATTCTCATCATCCAATAACTGAAAATAATAACATTTTAAATACGCATTCCTGTCCTTCAACTTCAAGCCAGAACAACGAACAAAATAGAACAAAATAGGCCAAAAACCAAATTAGAATGAACTCATTTGACAGTATTTACATTATAGAACTAAAATGTGTGTTAAAAAAAAATAGAAACAAAGTACATTCCTGGTGGTGTTACCATGGTAACAGTTACCTATCAACTTACATGATAATAATTACAGACCAACAATGGTAAAAAAAACAAACAAAAAAGTCCAGCAGCAGTAATGGTAAAGAACAGCACCCAGCGATGGTCAGAACAACAGCAGAAGGTAAAGGACAAACACAGACCGACTGGATGAGGAACAACAAAACACATGAACATATGAGACAGAAGATGGATGGAACCTCAGTTTCAGACCCTCCATCTGTATACTGGGACCAGACCATATTATATACCAGTTTAAATGGGTGCAGATTTGTCCGTTGCTTGTTTGGATGTCCAGACTGTTCCACAGTTTCACTGCACCTACAGACACACAAAAGTGTTTACCAGTGGTTTCAAAATTGGGTAATGCCAAATCTCCAAAGCCTCTCAAATCATGAGTTCTCTCCTGAATTGTGAAGTTTTTTGTATATTACTGGTAGTAATTTATTGAATGCTTTAAATAAGATTACTGCTGTGTAATATTTTACAAGATCGTGCATTTTTTAATGGACTGTAACTTTGCTGTTCTTGATAAACCTGATCTGCACTAACATGTTTGAGTGTTTGGGTTTTCTTTGCATATTATCTCCATGAAGTGAGTAATAACTAGTATTAGAGCCTGTTAAAATGACAGAAAACATCAGATTAGTAGCATTAAAAATGTATTCATTTCATAGTTTTCTCACAGAAAATCACATTTTGATATTGCATTCTTTGCTTTCAAAAGTTAACCACATGGTGTCCATTTGAGTGGGACATTTTTGTAACTCCATAAGAAACAGGTGCATAAAAAAATTTCAATCACATGTTTTTGTCATGCCTGAAGAGAAATGAAAACAGGAAAAAATCTTGACTAAGGTTCATCATAATTCATGCATCAAAGGGTTAATAGCCACCCATTTTCTTATTACCCATATTTACTAAACGTTTGAAAAAACAGAAGTGCGTAATGTCAGTCTTTTCATTAAATCAAAATATGTGATAATTTGTGATCGCAAGATGACACGAGAAGTCATTCCATAAACATGGCGATGAACATAAATATGGGTGTTGATTTACAGATGTATTCATTATTATTATATACTAGTGGTATTGTACCCGTGGTGCCATTGTACGATAGCATGAGAGGCTAAAATCTCCCAGCATGCCTCACTACATTTGAATACGGACATAAAATTGTGCCTAGTACAGGGGTGTCAAACTCAGATCCTCGAGGGCCAGTGTCCTGCATGTTTTAGATGTTTCCCTCTTCCACCACACCTGGAGGCCATTCCATCATTCTCAGGCTTCTGCAGAACATGATGATGAGCTGATCATACCTGAACCAGGTGTGGCTGGAAGAGGGAAATATGTAAAACATGCAGGATACCGGCCTCAAGGACCGGAGTTTGACACCCCCGGCCTAGTAGATAGTCAGGGAATGTTTCTATTCATTTGGAGAGTTTGGCGGAGATCAGGCCTGTGAAGGCTGAGGAAAACCTGTCCGAACGCCCCTCTGTGATGGAACATGGATCAGATGGACACAGAATGGGTGTTATACAGTAGGACTACTCCTCTAGCTCCTACATTAAAATGATCTGGTTTCCTGGTGTGTCCACACATTTCTATTTCTTCGTCTTATTCTATTTCTTCTTCTACATCCATCAGCATCTGTTTTTTTAATTCACCCTACTCTAGTTGCAGAAAAAGGTCTTTCCATTACAGTTTTGCAATGATATACCATTTGTGCATGCCCGAAAAACCACCTCTTGCCAGCGCAAAAAACTTTTAATCGAAAAACAAAGTTTTAGCAAAATTGCAATTTCCATTAGTAAATTTTATGCACAAGTTATATTTGTGCATGGTGAGGTCATGGAAAAGCGATGAATGACAGTGGATGGACACACTAGGGTTCTGTTCAATTAATGATATATTTGAGTAAAAAAGTCACTTTTCCTTCAGTTTTCCTCTGTTTCTGATATAATAACCCTAACTTTAATCTGAGCTTAATGAACATCTACATGACAGTGAATTAAATCCAGAAAATATCTGGCTTTTCACTGAAAAAACATATAATCGACGATAATATTATAATAAATGGTGTTAAATCACTTAAGAAAAGTTAAATACAGAAAAAAAATTCCTTTGAGAAGTGACATAAAAGTAGAACCTGGGTCCTTTATGTGTTAAGAAAGATGTTTATTTTACTTAAACATATACTTATACAGCCTGTATTAGACATAAAACTACTGGAAAGCACTGAGGGCACTGTAAAAAAACCAAACCAAACCAAAAACCCATAAAAAAAACCCCAGTATTATTCCGGCAGCAGGGTGCCGACAAAATACTGTTAAATAACAGAAAATAACCATCTCATAAAAATACGGTAATTTTCCATAATTCAAATACAGTTTTCTGCCCTAACTTTACATGAGATTTTGCAATTTTTTTTTTTTACTTTTTAATGTTTAATAAAGAATATTTACATATATTAAAACAATCAATTCCCTATAAATACATATAAAAAAAAATTTCAGTGAGACTCAGTTGTCCAATCCACTGATAAAAACTGTATTGGGACAGTTTATCAGTGCTTATACATGTTATACATTCACAAAAATACATTTATTCAACATTTTGTTGTGAAACCTCCTGTAATTACACAAGATATTGTCAATTAACAAACAAGTCTGGTTCAACTGACAGAACAAACACTTCTTTTATGGTTGTCAGTAACTTTATCTCATTTTATTATTATTATTTTTTACAGTATTAAACTTTAAATTACAGTTTAATCTCATAAATAGAAAGAATATTTGTGAAATCACGATACATTTGTGAATGTATTTGAACTGTATTTTTCTGTGAAAAAAGAAAAAATTTCTTTGAAAAAAATTTAAATTTTATGGTCATTCACAGTTACAGTTTTTTCATGTTATTTTACATTTGACATGTAAAATCACAGTCTATTTTTGTCATTTCATTGATATTTTCCTGTGTCTTAAAAATACAGGAAAAATCTGTAAAATAAACAGTGAAAATTCTGTTAAATTACAGATTTTTTTTTTTTTTTTTACAGTGTGAGATCGTCCACCCCAGCATGAACTGAAGTGAATGCATCAGAATGGATTGGGGCTAATCCTTTTCCAGGTTCAGCAGAAGGACCTCGGGGGGGTCTGGAGTGGAAGTGGAAATGAAAATGATTCTTGTAATTTAATAGCCACCTATTGTTTTATTATATTGTCTGTGATTATGGGTTTGCTTCATTGCGTTCCCTGGAGCTACAGGTAATATTAGAGAAAAAAAAAAAAAGAAATAAAAATAGAATCAGAGCCCACTCCAAAATCCCTGATCTGAACCCCTGTGACAATCACTGGAATGTGATCAAGAGTAAAATGAATTGTTACAAGTCATCAAATAAAGCAGAGTGACAGAAAACACCCGGCGGTAAAGTGAAAGGTGCATGAAAGCTGGGACTGAAAACCTGACTTACCCATCCGAACACTAATGTCAGAACTCTTCCTGAGCGCAAACATCTGTATTGTGTTGTTTCATAACTAAGCTTGTGTATCAGCAAGAATCTGGTGATATGGACAGAAATCACAATACTAGGATCACAATACAATATATCATGATATATCATGATACTGTTAAAAAGGCAATTTTTTTGTTTGTTTCTTTTTTTAAAATTATTTCCTTGAACAATTGAATTCCAGCAGAAATCTGCACAAATACTAAACACATTTTTATTTGATCACAACAGGATCTAATGTTCTATCACAAAACGTTCAAACTGTGTTCAAACTGAAATTCTGTTTTCCAGACATTCCAGTTTCAGATCCTGTTCAAATGTTCAGATTCTATTAGTTCACAACTAACATCAGAACAGGATGTGAGTTCAATCCAAACAAAGGAACGAACATTATTTAAATAAAGAAGTGTTAAATAATACTGAATAAAATATATATATAAAAAAAAAGCAAAACAAAAGAACAAAAATGAACCTCCACCATATCTGCATTTGAATAAATATCTGAGAACACCCATACAGTATTGTGAAATTAAATATTGCGATATATTGCAGAACCGATATTTTCTTACACACCTATTGATAACATAGCAGACCAAGGTTCTAATAGTTTTGGATTTTTCATTATAGTTCAGTTTTATTTAGTTTTGAATTTTTTTTTTTTCTTTAATTCAGTTCATTTTATCTGGTTTTATTTTCGTTGTTTTGCTGAACCTGCTGGTGTTTGGTTCAGTTTGTCAGCTGAAGTCACATGATCATGACCTCGTATATTTTTCGGCAGTCGTTCAGCCGGGGTTGATGTTTATGGGTTTGTGTTATTGTCTGTTTTTCTGTAATACTGTCTTGTTTTATCCTGCTGTATGTATGACATTTTATTTATTTTATTTTAAGCTTTTACTAACATTGTATTCTAAACTGTAAAGCACTTTGTGATTTTATCTGTGAAAAGTACTAATTCAAATGTACTTACTTACTTATTATCACTGGGAGGAGAGTTCCTGTAGAGCTGAGCTCTGATAAATAAAAGTTCATTAAAGTTATTATTCATGAGTTAAAGGAGGACAAACTTCTGTAACTTGGTGTTTGTAAGATCCAACTCATCCTCTAAGAATTCTGTTGAGTTTGAGTTTGCTAATGTTGAATTTTTCAGTGAGTTTAGTGCCCGCGCTAATGCTAACATGCTAAGTTAATCTGAGCTTTTATGAACATCTACATGATCAGTGAATTAAATACAGAAAAATGTCTGATTTTCACTGGAAAAAACACAAAATACAAGGATAATATTATAATAAATGACGTTAAATCACTTAAGAAAAGGTTAAATAAAGAGAAAAATTCCTTTGAAAAGTGACCTGAAAGTAGAACTGGGTCTTTATGGGTTAAGAAAGCGGTTTATTTTACTCAAACATATACCCATACAATGACACAAATCCAGTAATTTCATTTATTTTATAGAACAGTATATCGGATGAGTCAGAGTTGGATGAGGCCACAACATGTTGCATGTTTGCAGGATTGCTTTGTAACTTTAAAGACATTTGTGATGTTTTGGACCTGCAGCCCCAGGTGAGAGCTTTGTGTGAGAACATGACTGAAATATGAGAAGTGCACAGCTCATTCTGATGAACTGCACGGCTGAACGCTGCTAACAGTGTTGGCTTTTCTAACTCGTGTTTGGATCCGTTTCAGTGCATCTGAAGGTAAACACTCTGAGCTAAAAACACCTCGACTGCACCGTGACACATGTGTAATGGATTCAAATAAATGTTCATATGTGCTCCTGTTTATACCTATGTTCATATTTCATTACTAAACATGCCTTGGTCAGCTGCAGATATGAACATTTTTAAATCCACTTTAAAAACCTTCTTCTTTTCATCAGTAAATTATTTTCAGTCTTGTCTTTTAAATGCACTTTTTAAAATTTTAATGTCTTGTTTTGCTCTATTTTAATTGTAATGTCAATTTTAATGTATGATTTTAGTATAATTAATGCCTTTCTTTTATTTTGTGAATGCATTTTAAAATCACATTTTATTTATATTTTACCTTTTTTCCCTTTTTTTTTTATATTTTAATGTAATTTCAATGCCTTACTTTATTTTCTTCTGTGATTTTTTTATGCCTTTGTAAAGCACTTTGAGTTACCTTGTGTATGAATAGTGCTACACTGTAAAAAAAAAAAAAAAAATCTAATTTAACAGAATTTTCACTGTTTATTTTACAGATTTTTCATGTATTTTTAAGATACAGGAAAATATCAATGAAATGACAAAAAACAGACTGTGATTTTACATGTCAAATGTAAAATAACATGAAAAAACTGTAACTGTGAATAACCATAAAATTTAATTTTTTTTAATAGAAATTTTTTCTTTTTTCACAGAAAAATACAGTTAAAATACATTTGCAAATGTATCGTAATTTCACACATTTTCTTTTCTATTCATGAGATTAAACATTAATTTAAAGTTTAATACTGTAAAAAAATAAAATAAAATAAAACGAGATAAAACTGCTGACAATTAACCATAACAGAAGTATTAGTTCTGTCAGTTGAACCAGACTTGTTTGTTAATTGACAAATATCTTGTGTAATTACAGGAGGTTTCACAACAAAAATGTTGAATAAATGTGTTTTTGTGAATGTATAACATGTATAAGCACTGATAAACTGTCCAAATACAGTTTTTATCAGTGGATTGGACAACTGAGTCTCATTGAAAATTATTTATAGATATATTTATAGGGAATTTGATTGTTTTAATACATGCAAATATTCTTTATTAAACATTAAATGTCAAAAAAATATGCAAAATCTAATGTAAAGTTAGGGCAAAAAACTGTATTTGAATTATGGAAAATTACCGTATTTTTATGAGATGGTTATTTTCCGTTATTTAACAGTATTTTTTTGGCGCCCCTGCTGCCGGAATAATACTTTTTTTTGTTTTGTTTTGTTTTGTTTTTTAACAGTGTGGGGTCTCCTCTACATTACATGACAATTTAATTATTTACATTAATCTTACACCATTCACACCCACACACACACCCACACACACACACACACACACACACACACACAGCACATATCCAACGGCCCAGTGCAATAAAATAAATAAACAAACAAAATAACTACTATACATTTGTACTCCTTCACCAAACACTAGCAGTCTGATACACATCATAAGACATTTTTTAATATTATCAATCCTCTTTGACCATAATAATAAAGTCATGTGACTGGACTGAAACCTGTCCCACCTCCGTCCTGTTCAAACGTCCTTCACTCACAACATTTGCTTTGGGAACATAAAGGTTCATGGCTCATGGTCAAAGTTTAACCGTCACACACATAATAAACAGCGGCTGTTTTCAGTCCAACCTCCTGCTGTTTTCATGTGTTTTAATCCCTCCATTCAGCCAGACCCCCCACCCCACCCCCACCCCAAGACCTGCATGCTTTACAAAACCTGTTGGCTTCATTAATTAGAACATGTTGATCCTTAGACTCAGTGAACAAAAGCCAGCGCTGCTCACAGTACATGCAGAAGGAACAGTCTGTTTCTTCCACTGGCGGTAACTGTTGTGCGGTGCTGACTTTTAGACGCCGTCTGCACCATGTCTTTGGATTGCATCATGCAAATTTGATCACAGTGATAAAAAAAATATAGCAGTGTGATGCAACCTACAAAGGAAATAACTTATGTTTGTCATCCTGATAATCAGTGTGATAGGTTGATGGGTGGAGTTCAGATCCTCTACAGTCATTTAATGGCGTGCGTTCACACAGAGAACGGAGCTGAAGCATCTGATCCTGACATCTGTTCAAAAGGCACTTCATCTGAACCAACTGCCAATCATATAGTCATACGTAGAGCGTTGTTTGTAAATGTGGTTTTTTGTTTTTTCAGTTTCTTTACTGCTGTTTTGATGCGAGGCTTATTGTTTGACCTTTATTTTTGATGATAATATGATTTTACAGGTAATTTTATCAGTTTTGTCAGACATACACAAATGGGCCGCCTTCTCTAAAGTCTATCGTATGGAAATAAAGAAGCATTTCTTTCTTCTTATATTATAAACTATTACAAACAGAGGTGGTAAAAGTACTCACATTCTGTACTTGAGGTGAAGTACAGCTACTAAAAAGTACATACGTAAAAGTACACTGTAAAAAAAAAAAAACCTGTAAAAAAAAACAAAAACGGTAATATTCCTGCAGCTGGGGTGCTAAAAAAATACAGATGCAGATGTGGATAATCCACCGTACATCAAACGCACTCACACTAAATTCTTCAGATTGGTCGTTTTGCGCCTCATGCACACACCCTCATCATGGAAAACACACGAAGAAATGTATATGAGGCAACCTTTAAGTTAAAGACCATCGATGCGGCTGTGGAAGAAGGAACTAGAGCTGCTGTACGTAAGCCTGGCGTCAATGAACCGACGGTGAGACGACGGAGACGGCAGCGTGCGGCTTATATTCAGGTGTGCTCAATAGTCTGGAAAGTACGGTAAGAAGTTGACAGAAAAATAAAAACTCAAGTGAAGTCCAGACACCTAAAAAAAAAATCTACTTAAGTATAGAAGTACTTATACCTTGTTACTTCCAGAGGTGTAGTCCAGCGTATACCTTCTTATTTTTCACTCATCCGTCCATATACCCTCTTCTAAATCCCCCTCATGTGCTCCATTCAGTCGTATCTGAACCAAATTTCCCATTTTTTCCCCTCAGATGCTGAAGTCATGTCCCGCCCTACTCTGCCTCTAATTGGCTAGTACTCGCTGCCTTCACCGATTAGATTGGTTCGCTTTAGACATGAGGACTGATGAGCCAATCAGAGGCAGAGTAGGGCGGGTCATGCCGGGAAAATATTGCTAACTAGTGCTGTCCACCTCTGGAACCTGATTGGACAGCTCCTCAGGTGCCGGCGCCACCTCAGTTGATTGACAGGTCACTGCACATCCTGTTGAAAGATGCACGATTATTGGAAATGTGAATGAGAACGGCAGAATAAACGTCTTTCAAATGTGTGACACATACGGAGAGAACCTACTCTGATGGAATCCAGAATTCTGAGGTGAGTTTTAAGGTGGTTTCAGAACAAGTCACTGTTTTAAACTAGTGGTCACATGACTGCACATTTAGAGGAGGAGAGATGGTGTCAGCAATAGTTCAACTGTGTGAGTAGGCTAATGTTATGAAAGGCTCACGTTATAAAAGGTTAACATTATGAAAGACTAATGATATGAAAGGCTAACATTATGAAAGGCTAATGTTAGGATAAGCTAACATTATGAAAGGCTAACATTATGAAAGGCTAATGTTATGAAAGGCTAACGTTATGAAAGGCTAACATTATGAAAGGCTAATGTTATGAAAAGCTAACGTTATGAAAGGCTAACGTTATGAAAGGCTAACATTATTAAAGGCTAATGTTATGAAAGGCTAATGTTATGAAAAGCTAATGTTATGAAAAGCTAATGTTATGAAAGGCTAACATTATGAAAGGCTAACGTTATCCTGTGTTTTCCTCATGCTAAATCCAGTTCCGTTCATACAGTATACTTGTGTTCCCAGTAAAACCTACAAACTGCTCCTGATCAAGTCATGATGATTCTATAATAGTGAACAAATAACACTGATGGATGTTTGAGTAAACTACAGTGGTCTTACACGTCACTGTTCATAAAACAGTGTTTTTCTGGACTTTAAAAAAAAAAAATGAAGCCAAAAATTAAGAGTATACTCATTTCTCCAGGGGCCAGTACACCACTGGTAGTTCCCACCTCTGATTACAAAGGAACACTTTCAAAGGACTGCACCATGTTCTGTGGATATTTAGGGTTGAAACAAAACTAAAGAAAACTTTCCAAAGCTTCATCTATAACCACTCTTTAAGATGCCTCTCAGCTGTCAGATTACAGCCTCATATCGTATAAACAGTCCAAAAACTCTTAAAGACTTGGCAAAGTTTTTCCCACTGAAGCTCCAGTATATTTGTTGAAAGCACGCTGTGAGCTTTAAACAGGAGTCATACACACCTGCCATAATGAACCTTTTTCAACTCAAAGGACTGCAGAAAATTCAGACAATAAGGAAGAAGGAAGCAATTACTGCGGCAGGAAGAGACAATTAAAGATATGGGATGGGGGAGATGTCAGCGGGGCGAGAAAGTGCTTACCGGCCCAGAGTCGCAGAAGGAAACAAGCAGGTATACGGCAGATGTGTGTGCAGCTCTGTTAATGTGAAGAGAAGATCTGTTCAGGAATGGAATCAGTGTCGAACGGAAACTCCCAGGGTACGTCTGCCATGTGAGACGAAGAGAGGAAACAGAAGCACAGAAAACCACGCATGACACGATCCCTGCTGAGACACCAAAGAAGAAGAAACTAGTTCTGTTCAGACGAACACCTGCAACACAAACACCAGGATCCAGAGTGTGTGTGTGTGTGTGTGTGTGTGTGTGTGTGTGTGTGTGTGTGTGTGTGTGTGTGTGTGTGTAGGGGAACCTCATTGTTGGCTGACATTAAAAAAATTGTCAACTTATTTAAACATAAATTGGTCCTCTGTTCCTTTTTCAGTAAATGCTCAGTGTCCTTATCGTACACAGTCGGTGTCTTTTCCAGGACTGGACCAGTGTCCTCTGAACGTCCAGCAGAGCTGGTCTGCTCAGACGGCCTTAGGGCTGTAGGACTGGAGCCTCTAAACTACAGAAGCTCCTGTTCCAGCTGCACATGGAGCTGACACTGAGGAACTAGTGACAACAGTTAATGATATGAAACTGAACAAGAAATGATTAAATTCTGGAACTGAAACAAGAAAACGTTGAAGTTATGTTAAATGTAAACCAGTTCGTCCAGTGCTTGTGTTTTCTTTCAGGTCAGTAAATGAACAGTTCATTTGGTTTCTGTGATTTCACAGCAGAATGTGTGACGGTATTAAACTGAACTGTGTCAGTGAAGGAGCAGATCTGAAAACAGCTGTCAATCAAACCGCATTCAGTCTTTGGACCCATCCTCCAATCAGCACGTGGAAGCTCAGTGTCCGGCCCGGCCGAGCTCCGCCCACAGCTCCATTCACCCCCAGAGATGCTGAGCGTCCGGGGGCGGGACAACACGGTGTCATTTATCCAATGATCGTCCAGTTTAGAGTCAGTTTCCAGCAGTTCCACTCAGTCCCATTGAAGTGCATGGACGCTGAGCGTCTACGACAAATGCACTGAGCAGAGATGGAGGAGAAAACACAGACACGGGAATGGAGGAGAAGTGAACAACATCCAGTCCACTGATCTGGGATCAGACTGATTCTGAACCAACTGGTCTGAGAGATGAACGTGTTCCAACACATTTGGAGTCAATGAAATGAAAACAACTGAACAGATTTGAGCATTTAATGGGAGTCATTTTCGTGGAAGCTGAGCTTCCACTGCAGTCTGACACAAACACCTGTGGTGCAGATCCAGATTCACACAAATGTAGACACTTACACACATACGGGAACAAATCCACACAAATTCAAAGGAGACTAGCTCAGCATCTCTGTCCATTTCTGCAAAGGGACTGACTGGAACCATTAAAGCTCTGTTCCAGGAGCTACAGGCACTTACAAACACACCAGCGAGGTCCTGTCAGTCACAAACATGCACCAGATCCACTGGAAAAGTATGTAAGCACAGTCCAAATACACCCATCTGCACACTAGCACTGCAGGCTTAGAACACAAACACATCTATAAGAACACACCTAAAAGCATATATGCATGAACAGTGAGTTCTCAGCAGCACAGAGGAACATGAGGAAAACTGATGCAGCTGATACTTTCATCAGTCCCACATGAAAAGATCTGCATATCCCAATGAAACTGTAGAAAAAAGTGTTCCTTCAGGGTAAGAAGATGGTGAGAAAAACCAGGTAAAAGTTCAGAAAAATGTTTCAGAAACAGGAAACAGAAGGTACATACTGTACATATGAGTGTTTCCATGAAAGTGGTGCAGAGGGGCTAAAAAGAACAGATGTAGACCAATGTTATGAAGAAGGTTTGGAAGCACTCTGGGTCTATTTTTTTATTTTTATTTTTTTAGTTCTCTCTATTTTTTTTAATCAAAAAAAGGGGAAAAAAAGGGTCTACTTAAATAAAATATATACTGAGATAAAACAGAAACTACTTTTCAGATAAAACACATTTTTATATTATTTTTATACAAAAATCTGTATGTAACACGGTAAAAAGGACATGAAAATGACGTGCTGCTATTTTTTTGAATGTCTTTTTATTTTCTCACAGGTGCATTTTGGGAATCTAAGTAAAATATTCAAGGCAGAGTGTTTCACAAAAATGACCGCTGTTGTAAAATAACTCGCAATTTATTTGTGTTTCAAATGTCCAGGTTCTGTATGTAACACCAGTGGACACGATGGGTTCCACACCAAACCTGGAATGAGACTGATGCCAAACCCACATGTGTGGATTAGAAAAACCACTAGGATCCACACAGTGAACACAGTGTCTGTATTTAGAGTCTATAGAAGAGCATTTATACACGTTTACACATCTGATGCACTGACACCTAGGGAGATTTAATGTCCATATTTGGGTCCTATTTTTGGACCCAGTGTTTGATTATAAATTCATTAATTATGGGATGGATCAGAGCAAGAGGATAATTTTTTTGGCATTTCTCTGAGGTCATCATCAGGTCCATCCTGGGGTAAATCTGTCTACATTTACCTTTGATTATTGGGTCTAAAAAGATGAAAAAGTGACAGAAACTAAAATAAACCCAGTTTCATAGAAGCACCCAGATAGTGTTCACTCCTGTTGGGCGTCTGTAAAGTGGATTAACCCATAAAGACCCAGTGCTACTTTTAAGTCAGTTCCCAAATTAATTTTTTCTCTGTATTTAACCTTTACTGAAGTGATTACCATCATTTTTTATAATATTACACTATAAAAAAAAATCTGTAATTTAACAGAATTTTCACTGTTTATTTTACAGATTTTTCCTGTATTTTCAAGATACAGGAAAATATCAATGAAATGACAAAAACAGACTGTGATTTTACATGTCAAACGTAAAATAACACGAAAAACTGTAACTGTGGATAACCATAAAATTTAATTTAAAAGAAATGTTTTCTTTTTTCTCAGAGAAATACAGTTAAAATACATTTGCAAATGTATCGTAATTTCACAAATATTTCTTTTCTATTTATGAGATTAAACTGTTAATTTAAAGTTTAATACTGTAAAAAACAATAATAAAATGAGATAAAATTACTGACAATTAACTGTAACAGAAGTATTTGTTCTGTCAGTTGAACCAGACTTGTTTGTTAACTGACAAATATCTTGTGTAATTACAGGAGGTTTGGTACACCAATTATTGACATGGATTAAAAGGATTAGAGGATCAACAGGAATTAAACAGTTTAGATCCGTAGATGGTTTAGGTTTTGGATGTTTGGGTCTTTACGGGTTTAGATCAGCTCTAAATGTAAAGTGTCATGAGATAACATTTATTATGATGTGGCACGATCTATCCATCAGATTGTTCGTTCGTTCGTTCGTTACGGCTGGGGCTGTTAATTGTTTGTTTTTTTCCTCGTCTCCACCTTTCATTTGGCTGACTGGAAACACCTGCCACCAGCTGACCAGCCTATGAAAGCCCAGTGGCTCCACGGCTGCAGATTGGTTTTTTTGTTT
>NC_043961.1:60686670-60762564 GCF_902148855.1 Sphaeramia orbicularis
CTAGCAATTTTATCTAGTGGAACCATATGATATTTAAGGGTCCGTCACTTGTGTTCACTTGTGGTTTCCAGTCATCTTCTGGTCCCCACTCTACCTGGAAACATGGAGACTGAAGTTGGGAGAAAACAGCAGAGTCCTGTCTGGGATTTATTTGAATATGACGACAGAGAAGAAGAGAAAGGATACGACAAAACTAAAATTAATACTAAAACTAAGCATTTAGAAAAAAAATGAAAACTAATAAAATCTAGCAAACCTGCTCTAAAAATGAATTAAAACTAAATGAATTAGAGAAAAAAAAGTCAAAGCTAAATAAAACTAAACTATAATGAAAAATCCAAAACTATTAGAACCTTGGTTTGGACGTATTTGCCTTTAATGACAAATATATTCCTGATCATTTTTCACCTAAATTAGCTTCAAACACGCTGCTTAAGCCACACTGCATTTAAGGTAAGACGTGTATTTTTATTTTCATTTTCTTCATATAATAAATTCACATTTTAAAATCCTCCAAAACCAAACTAAGGCCTTTAAACTGGTGCAGTTCGAAGCCTGTTTGGACTTCCAACCCACATTTTAGCAAGAAATTAATTTAAAGTAAGAAAAAAAACACAAAGATCCATCTAAAACCTAACGCTATATTTAGCTCGGTGACCACCAACATAAGACAATAAATAAAGTGTCATGGTGGCATCGCTGGCTGCCAGGGAACGCTCATGTAAAGTGGTCCAGGCTTAAGCAGTCAAGCTGCTAAACAGGGATTGGGAGGAAGTGTAAGAGGATTGGCTGTAAGTGACCTCCAGATCAGTGCCTTTGGTCTGTGACTGGGACAGGACGACACGCAGAGCTGACACTACACCACTAAGACAAGAAGAAACACAGACTGGACTACTGGAAATGGAACCAGGTTCACATTTACAATATGAAACAGTGAAGGAGAAATGAGGAATATAGACATAGACTTACAGTCATGAAAAAAAATTCTTCTCCCACCTCTTGTTTTCTTCAGTTTCTTATTCATTTTAATTCCTGGTTCAACTAAAGGTCAATTTGTTTGGAAAAATATAATGATGCCGACAAAAATAGCCCATAGTAGTTTAATTTCAGAGCTGATATCTATCCATTTAGGCAAAGCAAGGCAAGTTTATTTGTATCGCACATTTCAGCAACAAGGCAATTCAAGGTGTTTCACACAGAACATTGAAATACAACGACAAGGGAAAAAGAAACACATTTAAAACATTATAAAACAAACATGTAAAAGGTGATTAAAAACAGCAAGGAAGAAAACAACACATAAAACCCACAAATATAAAAACACACACATAATAAAGAGTTGCAGTGCAGAGTTTGGAAGGAGAATATAAAATGTAAAAAGTCCAAAGCCTTTTAGTCAAAGGCAGCAGTGAACAGGTGAGTCTGGAACCTGGACTGAACAGAACTCAGACTCTCAGATCTCAGACCTGATATTTTCTAGTAGTTTGTTCCAGATCTACGGAGCATAGAAACTGAACACTGATTCTCCAGGTTTAGTTCTGACTTTTGGAACCCAGAGCAGACCTGCACCAGACCACCTGTGTGGTCTGGATGGGTCATACTGGACTAGAAGGTCTCTGATGGATTTTGGGTCTAAACCATTCAGTGCTTTATATGAAGCATGAGAATTTTAAAGTCTATTCTCTGAGAGACAGGGAGCCAGTGTAGAGACCTGAGAACTGGACTGATGTGGTCCACTCTCTTGGTCTTAATGAGGACATTCTGGATCAGCTGCAGTTGTCTGATAGACTTTTCAGGCAGACCAGAGCAGATCCTGTTCCAGTATCAACTCCACTAAAGATAAATGCATGGACTAGTTTTTCCAGGTCCTGCTGCGACATCAGTCCTTTAATCCTAGAAATATTCTTGAGGTGATAATAAGCTGACTTCGTAATTGTTTGTATGTGGTTTTTAAAATTCAGGTCTGAATCCATGACAACACCCAGATTCCTGGCCTGGTCTGAGGTTTTGAACTGAAGCGACTGGAGCTGCATGCTGATTTTATGATGATTCTTCCGTGGGTCCAAAAACAACTACCTCAGTTTTTTCTCTGTTTAACTGAAGAAAATAATGGCACATCCATTCAGATATTTGCTCCATGCATTTACCCAGTGCTTGTATGAACTGTATTTAAGATGTTTTCTTGATTAAAAACCAAAATCACTTCAGTTCTTCCATCAATATCTACGTCATTGTACTGATAAAAACATTTGTTCCTTGTGCCAGTATCAACATTTCCTGAAATTTTCATCCAACTTTTATAACTTTTTGAGTTATCTTGCACTCAGACAGACAAACCAACGCCGGCAAAAACATAACCTCCTTGGCGGAGGTAAAAAGATCATCTGTTGTGTTTTTATCCTCAGTTTATATTCTGCCAAGGCTGCACATGTACATCATCAAGTCTAAAATAACAATGGAAGTCAACCAGGCATCAATTCCCATTGACCTATATGTGTGTGTATGTGTGTGTGTGTGCGCGTGTGTGTATGAGGGTGTGTGCATGTGTGTGTATGTGTGCGCGCGTGTGTGTATGAGGGTGTGTGCATTCCTGATAGCAGTGGCCCATGGCACAGTGCCAATCACTACTCACTTCGCAATTACAAAGAGCAGAGGGCTGCAGGTAATCACCATTGATCTGTGCACACACACACACACACACACACACACACACACAGAGGGTCTGGATGCATTGATCCACCCAGCCCAGCCTCCAGGGGAAGACGGTGTGTGTGACAGAAAGAAGAGATACAATAGAGATACAAAAACAGAGAAACACAACAGAGACACAGTCAGTGACAGAAGAGGTTTAGTCTGAAAATGACCCAAAAAAAGAGGAAAGAGAAAGAACAGAAACACTGGAGATGAGAAAACACTGGAGACGACACTGTTTTCATCTGTACTCTGAACCGTTCAGCCACTTTAGACACTTACCTGACCAGACAGACGGTGTGTGTGTGTGTTAGGTGTGTAACGATTACCGGTATAAACAATAAACCGCGGTAAAATTGCAGACGGTTAGTATTACCGTTTAAATTCTAATTATCATGATAACTGTGTTTGATTGCCACACTTTTAGGGGAGAAAACGCCTATGTAAAGATCTGCTTTAATGTCAAATGTTTGAGTATAGTTTTAATTTATTACAATTTTAATTTTCTATACCTAATATTTGGAACCAATATTCACTTTTAGTCTTTGAAAAGGTTTGTTAAACATCTTTGTCTTATTTCTGCAAAAAATTATATACATTTTTCAAATTGGATTTTACACTTTTTTTGTGTTTTTTTTACTTTTATGTTTTTATAGTAGGTTAAAGTGAAAAAATAATAGACAGATGAGATAGATGAAGTTGTGCTGAAAAAACAGATCCCAAACACGGGTGTAGTAAACATTTGTTTATATAGTATATAAAGGCAAAATCAAAAGGACTGAAAAATAGACAAAATAGGCTCAGACCACTAAGGGTTAATATTTGAATGTTTCTGACACAGAAGGGACATTGTGACAATTATTTTATTTGGGTTTCTTTTGTTTTGTTTTTTCAAAATACAATTTCACCGTTTAAAAAAAAAAAAAAAACAAATAAAAAAAAAACACTGTAAAAAAACCATAATATTCCGCCATCAGGGGTGCCAACAAAATACTGTTAAATAACGGAAAATAACCATCTCATAAAAATACAGTAATTTTCCATACTTAAAATGAACTTTTTTGCCCTAAGAGATTTTGCTTTTTTTTTTTACTTTTTGATGTTTAATAAAGAATATTTACATGTATTGCAACAGTCAAACTACCTATATATATATATGTAATTTTCAATGACACTCAGTTGTCCAATCCACTGATAAAAACTGTATTTGGACAGTTTATCCTGTAATTACACAAGATATTTGTCAATTAACAAACAAGTCTGGTTAAACTGACAGAACAAATACTTCTGTTACAGTTAATTGTCAGTAAAGTTATCTCGGTTTTTTTGTTTGTTTTTTTAACAGTATTAAATTTTACATTTACAGTTTAATCTCAAAAATAGAAAAGAAATATTTGTGAAATTACGATACATTTGGAAATGTATTCTTACTGTATTTTTCTGTGAAAAAAGAAAAAAATTCTTTTAAAAAATTTTAATTTTTTGGTTATTCACAGTTACAGTTTTTTCATGTTATTTTCCATTTGACATGTAAAATCACAGTCTGTTTTTGTCATTTCATTGATATTTTCCTGTATCTTAAAAATACAGGAAACATCTGTAAAATAAACAGTGAAAATTCTGTTAAATTACAGATTTTTTTTACAGTGTTGGTTAAATTATTTCAGTGTGTGTATCAGTACTTTTTGAACATTCTGTGCACAATTTCAACAATACCACGATAACAATGATAATCGGGATAATTTTGGTCACAATAACCGTGATATGAAATTTTCATATCGTTACATCCCGAGTGTGTGTGTGTGTGTTATCTGGTTTCCTATTGAGTGTCACTGCTGCGACCAGCCCATTGATCAGAATCGAGGCAAACACACACACAGCGTCTGGTGTGAGCGTGTGCTGGCGTCGGTCACACATTTCTCAAATATCTTTTTCTTTTTTTTTTTTTCAGGACACAGAACGGTGGGAGTTTTGGTCATCGGCACATCTGTCCTTTCAGGTTGTCGGTACTAAATTTCAGTGTAATGTCAGCTCTACCTGTAGGTGTGAACGGACACATTCATTATTGTTGCTTATATTTCCTGCGGCTGTGAAAAGGTCACACAAGGTCACCGTCGCCCTCAAGACGTCGCTGCACCGGCATGGGTTAGAAGATACGGGTTGGCTTTACTTTACATAAAACAGTTCTGAAGTCAGTTACAGAATTATGGGATGTTTTATTCATTAGTTTTTATACACTTAACATTCAGTGCATAATGTTTTTCTCTTTCTTTCCTTTTTTTTTTTTTGAGGTGTGGATAGATACTTTTTTTTCTCAAAGCCGTCTCAAAAATAATCACAAAGTACAAAGTCATGTTCACAGATGAGGGAAGTTATATGGGTTTTTTAAAATTACATTTAGTGACTTGAAAATTCAGATGATATTCATGCTATATTATATGATGTTACATTCTAATGAAATGCTGCAAATATGTTAGTAGTGATATGATGACGTTAACAGGCAGTCGAATGAAACCAGAACTGGAGGAAAGTTGGAGGAGTTTTATGAGTCGCATTAAAAATACTGGGACGCATCAAACCTACAGCTATTACCACTGATTTGACATATCATTATTATGATAATAATATAATAATAAAATAATACATAATTTTTACGATTAAATAATAGTCATATCAGTTGTCAAGGTCAGGTTTATTTCTATAGCACATCTAAATAATTAAATAAATAAAATAATAATAATAGTCTATAATTACTATGATAAATGTCAATGTTAGATCAATATTTCTTTGAGCTTAAAGCCTAGTTTTTCTTCCTGAAAGACAGTTCAAGTGACTATACTCTTCCATGTGTTTCAAAATGATTATTTATGCTCAGAAATCTATAGAGAGATCACTTAAAACAATTTAAAAACAACCAAAATGGACTAAAATGAAATATAAAAACACACTGAAGCATTTTCTAACCAATGATATCAGTGTTACCTAAATTAACCCAAAGACAAAATAAAAATGAATTATTAATTAAATGTAAATTGAAAATTTATTTATTTTTCTTATCAGTGAAAGAGGGCACTTTTCAGTTTATATTTTTGCATGAAATTTACTTAAAAAATGTGTGTTTTTTTATATATTACAGTTAAATATATGTTGCTTGTTTACAAAGCTTTGTAAATATAAACAGACACCTTTGGCACACGAACACATTTTGCCAAAGTTTTTTTTCAATCAAAAACGCTGAAGTGAGGGTTCGGGGGTACTTGGATAAAGAAGTCTATTTCAGCCCCTTCTTAGATGAACAGATAACTGAGTGGATCCAACTGCAGTCTTGGGTATTTCTATAATAACTGAAGACATTGGTATTCTGATACCACAATGTACACACGAAATTAGCTCTGGGTTCTTTAGTTTTGTTTTGTGGTGCCGAATCAAATTAAAGTAACAGTTGCAACAGATGATGTACTTTTAACCTTCAGAAATATGGTAAGAGAATTAATTGTTTGGTGCCTCCACTTAGTAGAACATGAAACAAAATATGATGAATCCTACTAAGAATAATTATGAATTTAAATAGTTTGATGTGGGCTGGTCACTATCTTTGTTTCACTCAACATATATTAACTCTGAGCTCATAATAATTGTTATTTTTAAACCAATCAACATTTATAATAAATTCTAAGTACCACTCAGACACAGTACTTTAAAAATAAAGTCAGTGTATTAAGTTTAAATGATCAATATCACTTTTAACAAAGTGTCTTTAGTTCAGTTTCAGAACACATGCCTCACATTCTGTCAAGTGAAAAAGTTTGGACTTTATTTCCACAGTCATTTCTCTACATGTTTCTAACACTCAACTTCTTACTCCCTCACTGAATCAATTTATAATGAGATGTATTTGTAATGTAAGTAAAACAGAAAAAGGTTCTGTCACTTTAAGAGACACCTGTACAAGGTATTCTGGGATGCGCTGTTGGATCTGTATGACACTGTTTAAGGAAGTATCTGTGGTATGTACTGCAGTATTCAATAGTCTGTCACATTCACATACACACAGAACAGTATTCATCTGCACATGCTCAGTCCATGGGCGGAGCTCAGACTGTCGTGTACAGTGTACACATCCATGAATCCATGGCGCACATTAACGTGGGTCTGACGAAAAGAAAAACTTTACCCAAATAAATAGTAATACTTCTAAATGCAAGTAAAAATATATTCTATTGAACGGATCGAATTTTATCGATACAAACATTGGATAACCATCGCCATATCATTCCAAACTTTTCATTCACTTGCTGCTTCTGTACCGGTGCACTGGGATTGCGCATGCGCATGTCGGCGTATCGATGCGTATCGGATAATCTTCCCATCCCTTCTGTGTACACTGTACGTAACCCCAAAGTCTCCAAACAAACGGTGCAGGCCTGAGTCGATGCTCGGGGTCGGCGAGGTCAAAAACTTAGCGACCTTTTCACTTAGATAAGCAAAATAAAATAAAATAAATGCACGTGCAACTGGGTTTTGTACTCACAGTCTGTCCTCAGTTAGCATGTGGTGTGTGTGGATGATGGGAAGAGGATGAGGAGGTTATGGATGGATGGATGGTGAAGAAAAAGAGGAGACAGGAGATCCATGACCGCGGCCTTCACACACGTGACCTCTGCTCTTAGCTGACACGCGCCGCTCACAGCTCTGACGGAAACCAGGTCCAAGAAGTGTGTGTTGGTCCTGTCCTCTGGAAAACACACATACATGCTGTTTAACCCGTCATATGGACAGTCTCTTTGCACTTTCATGAAATCATTCTGAGTTCACATAGCACATCACATTAACACAACAACTAACATGATGCTACTACAGTTTAGCCTGTGTAAACCACCGTTAGCATGCTAGCCCGAGCTCATTGGCTAATCGCGTTTATCTTTACATTGGAACATTATCAGCAGTAACACAGTCGGTGATTACCACAATATAAACATTTACCTTCTGTATGCTTCTGTATGTCCATTTACCACCGACAAACTGCATCTATCCTGGCAGGAGGACAATACTCTGACATTACAGCACAATCACAGGTAGTTTGTCTGACGTTCACTCAGTCTCTTTTCCGCGTCGATCTAACCTGCCTCCCGGATGTCCCGCCCCCATATCTCACGATTGGACGACAGTTCAATAACAAATGAGCAGGAAAACCAATTGACAAGCTTCACAAAATAAATGACATCAAAACATTTTCTTGCACATGCAAAATTCAACAGACAACATTATTAAAGCATTAACATTAATTACTGTCTTATTTCTTCTGAACGGAAACACAAACCAATTCCTTATTACAAATACAGAAATTACAATCAAATAAACGTGTTGTTTTTATGAACTTAACTTACTTGTTGTTTATCTATTGCACAGATTAACTTATTCATATTTATTACTGTTTTAAAAGAGCAGGCTACATTATATTTGATTTTTATATTTTTATTGATATACATATATATATATATATATATATATATATATATATATATATACTTTTTTTTTTTTGCATATAATTTTGTCCTGTTGTATCACTGTAAAATGTTCAATGGATGAAAAGAAAGAAAAACCAATAAAAAGTGAGGTCCAAAAAAAAAAAAAAAAAGTCTATTCCAGGGGGTACTCCACTGTGAAAAGTTTGAGACCCACTGACTTAAAAAGGTGTGGGCCATTAACTTCCACATAGCTGTGATTCTTAACTCTAACTCTTACGCCTTTCCCACAAGTGTGTTCATCTCAGTGGAAATTCCTCTGAAAATCCAAACACAAACAAATCACAAACTTTTTTTTCTTTTTTTTCTTTCACAGGAGGGCAGGTTCTATCTTGAAGGCTCTACAGAAACCATTTCAGCCAGTGTTTACTTCCTCATGTGTAAGTACGGGTCATTTAACTCACTCCCTAAATCTGGAAAGTCCCCCCTTTAAGTGTGATAATGGGAAGGGAGGGGAGGGGATGAAGCCAGCACACACACCCCCACCCCCCCATCCCTCCCCGAGCCCATATCCGAACACTCATTTTATTCATTGCATTCTCTGAGGCATTAAATTAAATAGTTTTGGTATTAAAATGTGTTTTTGAACGCTCATACAAATGAATTCCATGTAAATAATATTTGCATTAATGGTACAAGTGAGCAGCCATTTGTTATTTTTCCGCAGCCTACACCTCAACAATTCACAAAATTGTTTGCCCTCTGTCTCAGAAATGAAAAACAGGAGAAAATGGACAGGATTTAATGTGTGTGCACATGTGTAATCAGCGTTCAACGATGGGAAAGTCAGACCTCTACTCCTTTGGTACACTGTAAAAAAAAAAAAAAACTGTAAAAAAAAATGTAATATTCCAGCAGCAGGGGTGCCAAAAAAAATACAGTTAAATAAAGGAAAATAACCATCTCATAAAAATATGGTAATATTCCAGAATTAAAATATAGTTTTTTGCCCTAACTTTACATGAGATTTTGCTTTTTTTTTTTGACTTTTTAATGTTTAATGAAAAATATTTACATGTGTTAAAACAGTGAAATTTACACACACACACACACACACACACACACACACATATATATATATATATATATATATATATATATATATATATATATATATATATATATATATATATATATGTATATAAAATTGTCAGTGACACTCAGTTGTCCAATCCACTGATAAAAACTGTATTTGGACAGTTTATCAGTGCTTATACATGTTATACTTTCACAAAAATACATTTATTCAACATTTTTGTTGTGAAACCTCCTGTAATTACACAAGATATTTGTCAATTAACAAACAAGTCTGGTTCAACTGACAGAACGGTTACGGTTAACCATCAGTAATTTTATCTCATTTTATTTATATTTTTTTCTATAGTATTAAGCTTTAAATTAACAGTTTAATCACATCAATAGAAAAGAAATATTTGTGAAATTACGACACATTCGCAAATGTATTTTCACTGTATTTTTCTGTGAAAAAAGAAAAAAATTCTTTTAAAAAAGTGGAAATTTTATGGTTATTCACAGTTTCAGTTTTTTCATGTTATTTTATGTTTGACATGTAAAATCACAGTCTGTTTTTGTAATTTCATTGATATTTTCCTGTATCTTAAAAATACAGGAAAAATCTATAAAATTCACAGTGAAAATTCTGTTAAATTACAGATTTTTTTTGACAGTGTGGACTGAATGTGGCCCCTGAACTAAAATGAGTTTGGCGTCCCTGGTCTATAAGATGGACATTCAGTGTATGGATATACACAGGACACATATGTATTAAAATGTATGGAATAGCACAAGAAAATGCATTTTTGGAAATAAACTGGTGCATACTGTAAAGTGCATAGGCGGACAGATAAAGCCACAGTCTTATCTAAAAATACTGCCAGTGTTTGATGCCTGCAGCCCCTTTTTTCAGACCAGACTTTATTATTATTGTCTGTTCTCACTGGAACTGGGTCACCCGTTATTAGTTTCTACATGAACTCTGCGCTTTAGGCTCCAAGAGGGCACTGAGGCGCTTCAAGATTTACACTGATCTGTCTTTCCTGTTTAGGCTAATGTGGTCCATCTGAACAGGAACCAGTGAGAGGTACCTGCACGATATGATGGGATTAGTTCATTTAGTCCAAGGAGCAAAACATTTAAAGGAAAAGGGGTCATATAATAACTCAGAGTAGCAACGAAAGAGCACAGAAGACACTTAGACTGATTCAGACACCACAGCCTCATGGGAGTTCCACCTTAAGAACTCGAAATACTACTAATTAAATCAGGGCTCTCAGACTCCTGTTCTTTCAGGTTCCACATTCTGCCCAATTTGATCTGCAGTGGACCGAACCAGTAAAATAAGAACAGAAGAACATAGAAATAATGACAACTGACAATTTATGTCTTTGTTTTAGTGCAAAAAAAACCCATTAAACTATGAAAATACTTACTTTTATAAACTATCCAAACAAAAAAGATATGAATAACATGAAAAAACTGAAATTTCACAATAAAAACTAGTGCAATTTTATCAATCTTCTTCCTCCACTTCTCATTAGTCCATGTGCATTCTGGATCAGATCTACAAAGACACTAAACACTGAGGAACAGGAAGAAAAGAGTTCAAACTGGACTGAATTTAATACAGACATTTCAGGTTGGTCACATTTGTTCAGGTTATTCACATTTTATTGGTACAGGAGAGTTTGGAAATGGAAATATTTTCATAATTTAATGTTATTTTTTGCACTGAAACAAAGACAAATATTTGAAGTTGTCATTATTTATCGAGATAATGTAATATTATTTTTTTCTCCATCAAACCCAGTAGTAAATCTGCAGTCGTTCTTTTGTGTGGGTTCTTCTGCTGTTATTATTGGACTGTAGATCAGATTGGTCTGGATGTGGAACCCACACTAACATGAGTTCCACAGCCTGGACTGTGGAATTTATATACTTTGTAAATTCATCCCAGGGGTCGGACTGGAACCTTTGGGGGGGACACATTTGGGCCCCGGGACGCATGTTTGACAGCCCTGGAGTATATCCTCTTCTAAATCCCCCTCATGTGCTCCATTCAGTCATATCTGAACCAAATTGCTCATTTTTTCCCCTCAGATGCTGAAGCCATGCCCCGCCCTACTCTGCCTCTAATTGGCTAGTACTCGCTGCTTTCACTGATTAGATTGGTTCACTTTAGGCATGAGGACTGATGAGCCAATCAGAGGCAGAGTAGGGTGGGTCGTTACCTAGGAAAATATTGCTAACTAGCGCTGTCCACCTCTGGAACCTGATTGGACACCTCCTCAAGTGCTGGTGCCACCCCAGTTGATTGACAGGTCACTGCACGTCTCATTGAAAGATGTGCGACTGTTGGAAATGCAAACGAGAAAGGCAGAATAAATGTCTTTCAAATGAGTGACACATATGGAGAGAACCAACTTCGATGGAATCCATAATTCTGAGGTCAGTTTTAAGGTGGTTTTTAAAAGAGTCACTGAGGAGAAGAGATGGTGTCACCAATAGTTCAGCCATGCAACTAGGCTAACGTTATGAAAGGCTAACGTTATGATAGGGTAATGTTATGAAAGGCTAATGTTATGAAAGGCTAACATTATGATAGGGTAATGTTATGAAAGGCTAACGTTATGAAAGGCTAACTTTATGACAGGCTAACATTATGAAAGGCTAACATATGAAATGCAAATGTTATGAAAGACTAACGATATGAAATGCTAACATTATGAAAGGCTAGCGTTATGAAAGGCTAACGATATGAAAGGCTAACGATATAAAATGCTAATGTCATGATAGGCTAACGTTATGATAGGCTAACATTATGAAAGGCTAATGTTATGAAAGGCTAACGTTATGATAGGGTAATGTTATGAAAGGCTAATGTTATGACAGGCTAATGATATGAAAGGCTAACATTATGAACGGCTAATGATATGAAATGCCAATGTCATGATAGGCTAACGTTATGATAGGCTAACTTTATGAAAGGCTAACGATATGAAAGGTTAGCGTTATGAAAGGCTAACGATATGAAAGGCTAACATTATGAAAGGCTAATGATATAAAATGCTAATGTCATGATAGGCTAATGTTATGACAGGCTAACATTATGAAAGGCTAATGTTATGACAGGCTAACGTTATGATAGGGTAATGTTATGAAAGGCTAATGTGATGAAAGGCTAACGTTATGACAGGCTAATGATATGAAATACTAATGTCATGATAGGCTAATGTTATGATAGGCTAACATTATGAAAGGCTAACGATATGAAATGCTAATGTTATGAAAGGCTAACGTTATGATAGGCTAATGTTCTGAAAGGCTAATGTCATGAAAGGCTAACATTATGAAAGGCTAACGTTATGATAGGCTAACGTTCTGAAAGGCTAACGTTCTGAAAGACTAACATTATGAAAGGCTAATGTTATGAAAGGCTAACGTTTGAAAGGCTAATGTTATCCTGTGTTTTCCTCATGCTAAATCCAGTTCCGTTCATACAGTATACTTGTGTTTCCAGTAAAACCTACAAACTGCTCCTGATCAAGTCATGATCATTTTATAATAGTGAACAAATACAACAGATGGATGTTTGGGTAAACTAAATAGAATAGTCTGACATGTCACTGTTTCTAAAACAGTGTTTTTCTGGACTTAAAAAAACAAAAACAAAGGAAGCCAAACATTTACAGTATACCCACTTCTCCAGGGACCACTACAGCACTGGTTCCACCTTAATAACTCTAAATACTACTTATGAAAGGGAAACAAGCACAGCACATTACATATTACATTACTGTTTAGCTGTATTTGGGTAGTCACTGCAGATATTTGGGTGCAGTACCACATGTAGGAGAGGTTTTTTTGTTTGTTTGTTTGTTTGTTTTTTGGTGCTTTTTTCTTGATCTCTTTTTTTTTTTTTTTTTTTTTGATCCTGCAGAGCCTTTACAAGTAATATATAATTCAGCAGCAGGAGCACCTTTTCCATTAAATCCATACAATGTGAGAAGGTTTAGAGGTTGTGACAAACACAGAATCCAGGACATGATGTCCAGCTGGGGAATGACATAAAAAAACAAACACATTATTAAGCAGGTGGGCTAAAGATATTGATTACTATTCATTAAGTTTAACCCATAAAAACCCAAACATCCACAGACGACTGAAAACATCTACTGATGTAACGGTTTAACACCTGCTGATCAACAAGTCCAGGGTTTCTAAACTTTATTTGAACCACGCCCCACTAACGGCATCATGAGCCTACTGGTGTCCTCTGTGTGCCCGAAAAATTTGTTGAACGGCGACGTAACTCTACAAGTAACCTGACGGACCTGTGTGTGGAGGATGTGTTGGGTGATGTAACTGTAGATAAAGCTGTGAGGACGTGAACTCTCCACACCTTATTATTAACTACCAAAATAGATACTGTTTTTTTAGTTGTTTTTTTCTTTATTACTTCAAAGTTTGAGACAAATAAATACATATAAACAAACAAACAAAAATTTCATAAGCCCGTCCTGTGTGTTCTTGGTATTGAGTGTCTCTGGTGTCTCTATCCATGTCTTTGTCCTCAGGCCACACAGACCAGGTCACTAAAGGTATTTAGTGAATTACGCACAAACATGCAAAGTCACGCCATTGATTCATTGTTGTGAGCGAGGAGGGGTCCTATCTGAAATCAAGCCCCTCTGGCAACATTAGCTGAAGGAATGTGAAAACAGAGACGCCTGCTCTGGTATTTAAGGCCACGCATTGATCACCCAGACACACAAGGGACAGTTCTTCGGGAAAATAGTCGCGACACGGCCGACATAATTGATCCGACTCATGGTCTGTCGTTAAGTGATAAAGATAATGAGGTGATACTTGACGGGGTGGGGTTCGTACTGGGGACTCCATTTAACACAGAAACAGACAGTGGAACTTTTGGGAGACTTCCCAAATTATTTTTTCTCTGTATCTGTTATTTATCACCATTTTTTACCTCCGCCAAGGAGGTTCTGTTTTTGCCAGGGTTTGTTTGTTTGTCTGTTTGTTTGTCTGTTTGTCTGTCCGTTAGTGTGCAACATAACTCAAAAAGTTATGGACAGATTTGGATGAAATTTTCAGGGTTTGTTGGAAATGGGATGAGGAAGAAATGATTACATTTTGGTGGTGATCGGGGGTGGGGGGGCCCACGGGGGGGCCCACGGGGGGGCCCACGGGGGGGGCCACTGATCAGCCTTGGCGGAGGTCTGCGCTCTCCGAGTGCTTCTAGTTTTGTAATATTATCTTCTTGGTTTGAGTTTTTTCAGTGTAAATCATGTATTTTACTAAATTTAATTCATTGATTATGTAAACGTTCATAAAAGCTCAGATTAAATTAAAACAGAGAAGAAAAAAAAAAATCACATTTTCAGCAAATATACCACTAACTGAAGGTAAAACCCAGTGTGTCCATCCACTGTCACTGATCCAACTCCATGGGTTTTACTGGTGAATCAATGTTGTAGAAGATGACGGTGTTTCTATGGTAACTACGAAGCCTCTGAACATCCAAATATGGTCATATCTGATGACCATGAAAAGATGAAGAACTGTATTTGACACCAGTTATTTCCATGGATTCATAGGTTTAGTGGTTGAACAGATATTTACCAGTTTAGATCTGTAGATGGTTTAGGATGATTGTGGATGTTTGGGACTTTTTTTAATTTTTTTTTTTTTTTTTTTAATTGTAATCATAATTGTTACCTCCGCCAAGGAGGTTATGTTTTGCCAGGGTTTGTTTGTTTGTCTGTTTGTTTGTCTGTCCGTTAGTGTGCAACATAACTCAAAAAGTTATGGACAGATTTGGATGAAATTTTCAGGGTTTGTTGGAAATGGGATGAGGAAGAAATGATTACATTTTGGTGGTGATCGGGGGTGGGGGGGCCCACGGGGGGGGCCCACGGGGGGGCCACTGATCAGCCTTGGCGGAGGTCTGCGCTCTCCGAGTGCTTCTAGTTTTGTAATATTATCTTCTTGGTTTGAGTTTTTTCAGTGTAAATCATGTATTTTACTAAATTTAATTCATTGATTATGTAAACGTTCATAAAAGCTCAGATTAAATTAAAACAGAGAAGAAAAAAAAAATCACATTTTCAGCAAATATACCACTAACTGAAGGTAAAACCCAGTGTGTCCATCCACTGTCACTGATCCAACTCCATGGGTTTTACTGGTGAATCAATGTTGTAGAAGATGACGGTGTTTCTATGGTAACTACGAAGCCTCTGAACATCCAAATATGGTCATATCTGATGACCATGAAAAGATGAAGAACTGTATTTGACACCAGTTATTTCCATGGATTCATAGGTTTAGTGGTTGAACAGATATTTACCAGTTTAGATCTGTAGATGGTTTAGGATGATTGTGGATGTTTGGGACTTTTTTTAATTTTTTTTTTTTTTTTTAATCGTAATCATAATTGTTACCTCCGCCAAGGAGGTTATGTTTTTGCCAGGGTTTGTTTGTTTGTCTGTTTGTTTGTCTGTCCGTTAGTGTGCAACATAACTCAAAAAGTTATGGACAGATTTGGATGAAATTTTCAGGGTTTGTTGGAAATGGGATGAGGAAGAAATGATTAAATTTTGGTGGTGATCGGGGGTGGGGGGGCCCACGGGGGGGGGGGGGGGGGGCACTGATCAGCCTTGGTGGAGGTCTGCGCTCTCCGAGTGCTTCTAGTTTTAAATATTTTCTAAATCCTTCCTCCTTTATTCCAGCGAAAATTACATAGACAAAAGCAAAACCATAATAAGTCTATACTGTGATAAATATTACCAATACCAATTATTTACATGTATTGACAGGATTAGTGCAGTGGTTCTCAACTGGGGGGCGCAAGCACATGGGCGGGGGGGGGGGGGGGGGGGGGGGGGGGGTCGTGCAGTTTGAGAGCATATTGTCTGGCACATCGTCCCCTCGGTCGCAAATTAGTTTTCGGGGGGCAGCAGACATTGTTGCCACTCCTCAGTAAAGAAAGTAGCTATTGGCTGTTCTAAAAGTCACCAGAAGTCGCTAACAGATGCTAATGGTGTTTAAATGTCACACTCAGTAGGACCTCCACTCACCCGTCTGCCCCCAAAAACAAGAGGATTTTCTGTAAACTAGCATTAGTTCAGAAGGCCGGGGTGGGGGTTGAGCATGTGCGATGGAGCCTACTGTGTCACTGACCACCTGGGAATGCTTTAGGATGATGGACATAAGCGACTGGACGATACGTGCTTTTACGTCACAGTCTCCAAAACGTTCAAAAAGTCTCCAGAACCACCACAAAAAGTCACTAGATTTGTCACTAGTCACTTTTGAAAAAAAAGTCGCCAAGTTGGAAACACTGGCAGTAAGTACACACGGGGAATTAGCTCAAATGGTAGCTTAGCATGTGAGAGGTAGTGGGATCTATACCTGCATTCTCCACGACGATGTCTAGAACACTGTCTGAATTAAGCATAAAAAAAAAATCTTGAATTAAGCAAAAAAAAAAAAAAATCAGGAATTAAGAAAAAAAATCAGGAATTAAGCAAAAAAAGAAAATAATCTTGAATTAAGAAAAAAAAATCTTGAATTAACCAAATAGAAAAATCTTGAATTCAGCAAAAAATGTTGAATTAAGCTAAAAAAAATCTTGAATTGAGCAAAAAAAAAATCTTGAATTAAGCAAAAATCTTGAATGACCCAAAAAAAAAAAAAATCTTGAGTTAAGCAAAAAATTCTTAAATTAAGCAAAAAAAAAATCTTGAATTAAGCAAAAAATCTTGAATTAAGAAAAAAAAAAATAAAAAAATCTGCTTATTGATCAAGTGTAAATGCTCTTGTTCATATCAGTATAAATCAGAGTTTGCAGATCTACTGTCTGTAAATCAGTTCTTCTGTCTCAGTGGACAGTTCCTCTGGAGGTGATTCTGTCGGATTTTTAGTGGGATCAGATATTTGGACTAAAAATGAGACAAACACACTTGGTCAGATTGAGATTTTTTCCAGTGTTTTGAGAAACGAGAGAAAAACAATGCATAAATATGTGTGTGTATTTCTATTCAAAGATGTGTGTGTGTGTGTGTGTGTGTGTTCATTAATGCAAGAAAGACTGATTAAGGGACACTGGGTTTTTCTTTCTTTCTTTCTTTTTTTTTTTTTACTGTATGTTTATACAAACACACACACATGCACACACACACACACACACATGCTCTCTCTATATATAGTGTGTGTGTAATTAGGTTAGGGATCTGGAGCCGATTCCATCTGCAAATGGTTATTGATCGTGCAACAGGTGCTGAAAGAAAAGTGTGTGTAATAGGAGATGGTGTGAGGGTTTTTTGTTTTTTTGTGTGTGTAGTTTTGCATACACAGGAATGCCTCCCCCTGTCTGTTCATGCCTCTGTGTGTGTGTGTGTGTGTGTGTGTGTGTGTGTGTGTGTGTGTGTGTGTGTGTGTGTGTGTGTACTTACATGTCTGTATTTCAGTGTGGCTTCTCAGAGCGGGGGGGTGGGGTGGGGGTGTAGACATTAACCAGTGACATTTCTATCTATTGTCTCAGATCAGTCAAAGCCCCTGTTGCTCTTGGGTCTTTAATTTGCTAATTAGACCACAGGACCCTGTTTGTGCCAGCAGACCACTGCCTGCAGACTGGTGTGTTTTATCTGTTGTACAGGATCGTTGGCTGACAGGCTGCTGTTCTGTGTGTGAATCCCCACAGGCCTTTATTTGTGCTTTGGTACACCCTGGCATTTTTTACAGGTCTGGGCGAAGACATATGAAGTCTAATGGAATGGGGGGGGGGTTAGAATTTAAGTCCCTCAAAAGTAGGGATGGGACTCATTCAGAATTTAACAATTCCAATTCCATTATTGATTTTGCTTATTGATCCGATTCTCTTATTGATTCTCATTGGGTGAAGGAATAAAAGAGTCCAAACAGGTGTGTTTGCATTAACTGTCTGTTATATTTTCATCTGCACAGAAAATAGAACATATACAGTATGAACTAATAATAAGAACAGATGACGCATGGCCCGGTTCGGGGGGGTGGGGTCGGTGGCATGCAGTGACAGTGAAACTCCAGACTCTTTACTAATTCCTCTATTGCCGCATTTCTACTACGTGGAACCGGTTCAACTCTGCTCAGCTCGTCTCCCGTTGTTCTGCACCTCATTTCCTTTCCCCTACCTTCAGAAACTTGTATTTGGGTACAGCGTTTGTTGCCCGCACCAGAACCGGAACATTCACAAGCACTGCTAAGTAGCGTACCAAATATGTGACATTCCTGTAAATGAATTACATGCTGTGGACAATTTTTTTAAGGATATTGGAGGGATTCCACCTTTAGAAGACAGGGAAGGTTTGACAGTGTTCCAGTGGACCTGGTGTGGTCTGTTTAGACCTCGTGTGGTCTGTTTGGACCTGGTGTGGTCTGTTTGGACCTGGTATGGTCTGTTTGGACCTGGTGTGGTCTGTTTGGACCTGGTGTGGTCTGTTTGGACCTGGTGTGGTCTGTTTGGACCTGGTATGGTCTGTTTGGACCTGGTGTGGTCTGTTTGGACCTGGTATGGTCTGTTTAGACCTGGTGTGGTCTGTTTGGACCTGGTGTGGTCTGTTTGGACCTGGTGTGGTCTGTTTAGACCTGGTGTGGTCTGTTTGGACCTGGTGTGGTCTGTTTGGACCTGGTGTGGTCTGTTTGGACCTGGTGTGGTCTGTTTGGACCTGGTGCGGTCTGTTTAGACTGTTTCTGCCTCAACTCCATGTTGGCTTCGTTCTGACCAAAACAATGCAGCGTACGCGTGACGTTATCGCGCATGCACAACCAAGGCAGAATTGATAAGCAGGAAGGCAAACGATTCCACAGAATTGAGCTACTGGGAACCGGTTCTCAAAAAAGAACCGGTTCTCGATTCCCATCCTTACTCAAAAGACACTTTCAGACATGAGTTAATTTGGCAGAAAAGTGTTACATTGCAAAAAAAAAAAAAAATGCCCTGTTATAAATCAGCCTAATCCAGGGCTCACAAACTCCTGTTCTTTCAGGTTCCACATTCAGTCTGATTTGATCTGCAGTGGACCCAACCAGTCAAATAAGAACAGAAGAACCTAGAAATAATGACAACTGACAAGTTATGTCTTTGTTTTAGTGCAAAAAATTCCATTAAAATTATTTAAATACTTACTTTTATAAACTATTCAAACAAAAAAAAAGATGTGAATAATCTGAAAAAACTGAAATTTCTTCAGAAAAATCAGTGTAATTTTCTCAGTCTTCTTCCTCCACTTCTCATTAGTCCATGTGCATTCTGGATCAGATCTGCAAAGACACTAAACACTGAGGAACAGGAAGAAAAGAGTTCAAACTGGACTGAATTTAATACAGACATTTCAGGTTGGACACATTTGTTCAGGTTAGTCACATTTTATTGGTACAGGAGAGTTTGGAAATGGAAAGAGTTTCATAATTTAATGTGATTTTTCGCACTAAAACAAAGACAAAAATGTGAAGTTTGTATTATTTACAGACATAATGTAATATTATTTTCCCATCCAACCCAGTAGTAAATCTGCAGTCCTTCTTTTGTGTGGGTTCTTCTGCTGTTATTATTTGACTGTAGATCAGATTGGTCTGGATGTGGAACCCACACTAACATGAGTTCCACAGCCTGGACTGTGGAATTTATACACTGTGGAAATCCATCCCAGGGGTCGGACTGGAACCTTTGGGGGGACACATTTGGGCCCTGGGACGCATGTTTGAGAACCCTGAAGTAGAAGGTTCTGTATGTTCTCACAATCGTCTTTAAAAATTGGATTTGACAACAAATTCAGACCGAAGTTTACTTGAACTCGAAGACGAGCTGAAAATATTTCAAGGTCAAAATCAGTGTGACTTGGCTTGTGTTCATTCTTTTGAGAGAGATATTTTAGGAACACCTTGAGATTGTTTTTTTTTTCTTTCTTATCTGGCACAAATATTCAGCTGGGCTCAAGGATGAATTGATTCTATTCACATATTTTTGTTTTGTAATTGAGATAAATGCATGAACAGATTATGATCCAAGGACTGTGAAGCATCTGACTGAGTTTAGACCAAGGTCACAATAGTTTTGGATTTTTCATTATAGTTCACTTTTATTTAGTTTTGACTTTTTCTCTAATTCAGTTCGTTTTAATTCATTTTTAGAGCAGGTTTGCAGTTTTTTTTTAGTTTTCATTTTTTTCTAAATGCTTAGTTTTAGTTTAATTTTAGTTTAGTGGTCTCTTTTCTCTTCTTCTCTGTGGTCGTATTCACATAAATCCCAGACAGGACTCTGCTGCTTTCTCCCAACTTCAGTCTCCATGTTTCCAGGTAGAATGGGGACCAGAAGACGACTGGAAACCACAGTGAACACAAGTGACGGACCCTTAAATATCATATGGTGCCACTAGCTAAAATTGCTAGAATGAAATAAATCAATTTCGTATTAATCCGACGTTGACAAAGACGAAAATGAAGGGAATTTTATCCATCATTTTTATCCGTTTATGTTAGTTTTGTAAACACACAATACAGTTTCAGTTAGTTATTGTTTGTTCTTTTAATTATAGTTTTAATTTATTTCAGTTAACGAAAATGTTTTTACAATTCTAGTTTTTGTCATTTCTAGGGATGGGAATCGACAACCAGTTCTTTTTGAGAACTGGATCCCAGTAGCTCGATTCCTTGGAATTGTTTGCCTGCTTAACGATTCTGCCTTTGTTGTGCATGCGCGATGACGTCACGCATACGCTGCATTGTTTTGGTCAGAACGCAGACAACATGGTGTTGAGGCAGAAACGGTCTACACAGACCACACCAGGTCCACACAGACCACACCAGGTCCAAACAGACCACACCAGGTCCACACAGACCACACCAGGTCCACACAGACCACACCAGGTCCAAACAGACCACACCAGGTCTAAACAGACCACACCAGGTCCAAACAGACCACACCAGGTCCACACAGACCACACCAGGTCCAAACAGACCACACCAGGTCCACACAGACCACACCAGGTCCACACAGACCACACCAGGTCCAAACAGACCACACCAGGTCCACACAGACCACACCAGGTCCAAACAGACCACACCAGGTCCACACAGACCACACCAGGTCCAAACAGACCACACCAGGTCCACACAGACCACACCAGGTCCAAACAGACCACACCAGGTCCACACAGACCACACCAGGTCCACACAGACCACACCAGGTCCAAACAGACCACACCAGGTCTAAACAGACCACACCAGGTCCAAACAGACCACACCAGGTCCAAACAGACCACACCAGGTCCAAACAGACCACACCAGGTCCAGTTGAACTCTGTCAAAGCTTCCATTTCTTCTAAAGGTGGAATCCCTCCAGTCTGTTCAAACATTCGTCCACATGTGATTCATTTGATTCTCTACTCAGTGGTGCTTGTGAATCCAGCAGCAGAGTGAACACCAGGCCGTCATCTGGGCCCTCATCTGGGCCCAGTTCTGGTTCTGGTGCGGGCAACAAACATCGTACCCCCTCAAACACAAGTTTCTGAAGGTAGGGGAAAGGAAATGAGGAGCACAACAATGGGAGACAAGCAGAGTTGAACCAGTTCCACGTAGTGGAAATGCAGCAACAGAGGAATTAGTAAAGAGTCTGGAGTTTCACTGTCACTGTACCCCCCCCCCCCCCCCCCCCCCCCAAAAAAAAAAAAACCAGGCCCAGCGTCATCTGTTCTTATTATTAGTTCATACTGTATATGTTCTATTTTCTGTGCAGATGAAAATATAACAGACAGTTAATGCAAACACACCTGTTTGGACTCTTTTATTCCTTCACCCAATGAGAATCAATAAGGAATCAGATCGATAAGTAAAATCGATAATGGAGTCCAAATCGTTAAATTCTTATTGACTCCCATCTCTAGTCATTTCGTTAATTTTCATTAACCATAAACACCTTGGTTTGGTAAAGTGTTAAAAAAGACCCTTTCCGACCCATGTGTGTTTAAGCAGACCCCCTGTGCACACCTTGGATATCAGTATAAATAGACCGGTGGCCTATTTTTACGTTTGCCTGCGGAGTCGGCGGTGGAAACAGCAGCTGCTCAGTGAACGGTCCACATGCATTACATGTTCAGCGTTGCCGAGGGGGTGATGTCTAATGTGTGTAACCGATCTAATAATGTGTGTTAAATGTGCCTCACGCTAAAGCAGAACTTCTCTGTGTGATTTTGTGGGATTTGTTCTGTAACTGAGGCAGCACAGGGTGCACAGGAAAGAACGGAAAGAAAAGCTCCAGAGGCACAATGACAGAGTGATAGCATGGATGGAACCTCTGCCAGGACCCAGTTAAAGGGATGAAAAAAGGAAAAAAAATCAAAGAAAGAGCTGTCATGTGAATCTGAAGGAGCTAAAACAGACAATAAGTGCCTGACCGTCCGGTTCACAGACGTTTGGATTAATACTGTTCTTTTTGTTACATAATGTACATCAATATGTCCTCAACCTTTAACTAGTAAGAACATAACACAACATGCATAAAAAATACCTCTCACCATTGACCCATAAAGACCCAGTGCTACTTTTGTGGCAATGACAAAAATAGAAGTGACATTTTACTTTTGTTATTAAATGGAATTCTTCATTTTCCAACCTTTCCCTGTGGTCGACATAAACTGTAAATGATCTGTTTTGTTTGCTTGTTTGTTTGTTTACACTCAGCAGCAAAAGTATTGGTTGAATTCACACCAAATTGTGTTTATAGACTGCCAATGAGCCAGAAAATATCTGATTATATTTTGGGAACAGTAGGACAAAGTTCAAATTTTTTATGATTTAATTTTTTTCCCCATTTACTTATAATGGGTGAAATTTCAAATGTCTATAAAAACATCATTTTTGATTCAATTTACTTCAAACTTGTCACATATATAGAGGCAATTGATATGCTGACATCAGCACACCCACAGACATGATGACATCAGCTGGATCGATGACAAAATAAACTACAGTAATGTGCGAGGGGCGGGGTTTGCTGTACCTGGAACCACATGTTCACTCTGTGTCAGTCCTGTGTCCATGAAACACATAAAAGCAAATAAAAGAGTAACATACAGAATAGATTAAAATGCATAGAACTGTAAAAAAAAAAAAAAAAAAAAGAGAAAGAAAACAGTGCCGTACAGAAGAATAAATAAAACCAAAATAAAAGAATAATACAGAAGTGTTGCATTCACATCATAAAAAATCATAATTGTGAGAAAAAATAAGTTTAAAAAAAATTCAGCTCTGTTTTTCTGAATTCATAAGATAATTACCTCGTAAAAACAGAGCCGAATTAAAAAAATTTCAGAAAACAGTATCCCGTTAATTCGGAAAAACAGAGCCAAATTTCTTTTAACTTATTTTGTCTCGTAATGACAAGATAATTATCTCACTAATTCGGAAAAACAGAGGCAAATTTTATTTTCTTGTGTAAATGCAATACGCTTCTGTAGAGTAAAATACAGAATAGATTTAAAAACATAAAAAGCCATACAATTAAAAAAAAAAAAAGAACAATAAACCACTACCAAATAAAAACAATACAATCAAAATAATACCTTCAAACATCTCACACGGGTTCAAAAGCCAAAAGATGGTAGATCCAACAGATGAATTATTCTTTTCTGTGTCCTGGTGTTTGGGGTCCACCCTGTCACCCCTTCATCCATCCTGTCACCCCTTCATCCACCATGTCACCCCTTCATCCACCATGTCACCCCTTCATCCACCATGTCACCCCTTCATCCATCCTGTCACCCCTTCATCCACCCTGTCACCCCTTCATCCACCATGTCACCCCTTCATCCACCATGTCACCCCTTCATCCATCCTGTCACCCCTTCATCCACCCTGTCACCCCTTCATCCACCATGTCACCCCTTCATCCACCATGTCACCCCTTCATCCATCCTGTCACCCCTTCATCCATCCTGTCACCCCTTCATCCACCCTGTCACCCCTTCATCCACCCTGTCACCCCTTCATCCATCCTGTCACCCCTGTCACCCCTTCATCCACCCTGTCACCCCTTCATCCATCCTGTCACCCCTTCATCCACTGTCACCCCTTCATCCATCCTGTCACCCCTTCATCCATCCTGTCACCCCTTCATCCACCATGTCACCCCTTCATCCATCCTGTCACCCCTTCATCCATCCTCTCACCCCTTCATCCACCCTCTCACCCCTTCATCCATCCCGTCAATGCCTCAAACCCAAACTGTGGCGTCTCTTCTGTGTTTTCCTGGCTCTTATTGTGCTGTCGTCTCCTGCTGAGGCTGCAGACAGAACAGAACAGAACAGAACAGAACAGAACAGAACAGAACAGAACAGAGCAGAGCGCTGCCCTGCCGTACAGGACTGCAGCTCCAGGTAACTACGGAAACCACACATGAATAATTCAAACGCAGAGCAATCACGGAAAATCGTCAATCAAACGGTGATGAAAACATCCAATTGTCGGAGTTCTTCTCTCAGGTGCTGACCCTGTATAGTTTGGGTAAATAAGGCTCGGATTTGATCGTTTCATTTCAGAATGCGTGAGTGGATTTTCTCATCTGTGAAAAGAGAAGAAAAAGCCGCGAGTGCTGACTGTGATCCCTGGAACCCACCAAAAAGCTGACTGTGATCCCTGGAACCCACCAAGAGGGGCTGACTGTGATCCCTGGAACCCACCAAGAGGGGCTGACTGTGATCCCTGGAACCCACCAAAAGGGGCTGACTGTGATCCCTGGAACCCACCAAGAGGGGCTGACTGTGATCCCTGGAACCCACCAAAAGGGGCTGACTGTGATCCCTGGAACCCCCCAAAAGGGGCTGACTGTGATCCCTGGAACCCCCCAAAAGGGGCTGACTGTGATCCTTGGAACCCACCAAGAGGGGCTGACTGTAATCCCTGGAACCCACCAAGAGGAGCTGACTGTAATCCCTGGAACCCACCAAGAGGGGCTGACTGTGATTCCTGGAACCCCCCAAAAGGCTGACTGTGATCCCTGGAACCCCTCAAAAGGCTGACTGTGATCCCTGGAACCCCCCAAAAGGCTGACTGTGATTCCTGGAACCCCCCAAAAAGCTGACTGTGATCCCTGGAATCCCCCAAAAGGCTGACTGTGATCCCTGGAACCCCCCAAAAGGCTGACTGTGATCCCTGGAACCCCCCAAAAGGCTGACTGTGATCCCTGGAACCCCCCAAAAGGCTGACTGTGATCCCTGGAACCCACCAAGAGGGGCTGACTGTGATCCCTGGAACCCACCAAGAGGGGCTGACTGTGATTCCTGGAACCCCCCAAAAGGCTGACTGTGATCCCTGGAACCCCCCAAAAGGCTGACTGTGATTCCTGGAACCCACCAAGAGGGGCTGACTGTGATCCCTGGAACCCCCCAAAAGGCTGACTGTGATCCCTGGAACCCACCAAAAGGGGCTGACTGTGATCCCTGGAACCCCCCAAAAGGCTGACTGTGATCCCTGGAACCCCCCAAAAGGCTGACTGTGATCCCTGGAACCCCCCAAAAGGCTGACTGTGATTCCTGGAACCCCCCAAAAAGCTGACTGTGATCCCTGGAATCCCCCAAAAGGCTGACTGTGATCCCTGGAACCCCCCAAAAGGCTGACTGTGATTCCTGGAACCCCCCAAAAAGCTGACTGTGATCCCTGGAATCCCCCAAAAGGCTGACTGTGATCCCTGGAACCCACCAAGAGGGGCTGACTGTGATTCCTGGAACCCCCCAAAAGGCTGACTGTGATCCATGGAACCCCCCAAAGGGCTGACTGTGATCCCTGGAACCCACCAAGAGGGGCTGACTGTGATCCTTGGAACCCACCAAGAGGGGCTGACTGTGATCCCTGGAACCCCCCAAAAGGCTGACTGTGATCCCTGGAACCCCCCAAAAGGCTGACTGTGATCCCTGGAACCCCCCAAAGGGCTGACTGTGATCCCTGGAACCCCCCAAAAGGCTGACTGTGATTCCTGGAACCCCCCAAAAAGCTGACTGTGATCACTGGAATCCCCCAAAAGGCTGACTGTGATCCCTGGAACCCACCAAGAGGGGCTGACTGTGATTCCTGGAACCCCCCAAAAGGCTGACTGTGATCCATGGAACCCCCCAAAGGGCTGACTGTGATCCCTGGAACCCCCCAAGGGCTGACTGTGATCCCTGGAACCCCCCAAAAGGCTGACTGTGATCCATGGAACCCACCAAGAGGGGCTGACTGTGATCCTTGGAACCCACCAAGAGGGGCTGACTGTGATCCCTGGAACCCCCCAAAAGGCTGACTGTGATCCCTGGAACCCCCAAAGGGCTGACTGTGATCCCTGGAACCCCCCAAAGGGCTGACTGTGATCCTTGGAACCCCCCAAAAGGCTGACTGTGATCCCTGGAACCCCCCAAAAGGCTGACTGTGATCCCTGGAACCCCCCAAAGGGCTGACTGTGATCCCTGGAACCCCCCAAAGGGCTGACTGTGATCCCTGGAACCCCCCAAAGGGCTGACTGTGATCCCTGGAACCCACCAAGAGGGGCTGACTATGATCCTTGGAACCCCCCAAAGGGCTGACTGTGATCCCTGGAACCCCCCAAAGGGCTGACTGTGATCCCTGGAACCCACCAAGAGGGGCTGACTATGATCCTTGGAACCCCCCAAAAGGCTGACTGTGATCCCTGGAACCCCCCAAAGGGCTGACTCCAGTGCAGGATCACAGCTGTGTTTTCCCACAGGCTTAAACTCATGTGTTGAAGGACTGTCTCGTGCCTCCTCGTCCCCGCTCAGTCACACCCCCTCTTCCATATCTGCCTCCTCTACCCTCTGTCATGTGCTTTTATCTAAATATCGTGGCTCAGTCCTTTCTACCTCTGCTCCTGGATGTTCATTTGAACTATTCGCACCATTAAATGATCATTCTGGGGTCACTGTGGCGCTGTCCGCCCACTGTGGTGCTGACCACTGAGACAGTCTAATGCCCTAAGTCTCCTATTCTCCAGTTCTCATTAAAGCCTGGACCTGGAAAACTGTCAGACTGTTTATTCATGACTTATATTCAGTATTAAAACAGCTGTAATTCAAACACTGCACATCTGTACGAGTCACCACGCTGGTCATGTGACTATGACGACTGCAACAACAAGGCAGACCAGTCCCCCCCGATTATCACCAAAATGTAATCATTTGTTCGTTGTGCCAGTATTAACATTTCCTGAAAATTTCCTGAAACATTTCCTGAAAATTTTGAGTTACCTTGCTAACAGACAAACAAAAAATCTGCCCCCCCCCCCCCGTCCATCCCCCTTGATCACCACCAAAATGGAATCATTTGTTTGTTGTGCCAGTATTAACATTTCTTGAAAAATTCCTGAAAATTTCCTGAAACATTTCCTAAAAATTTTGTGTTATCTTGCTAACAGACAGACAAACAAAAACTTTATTAACATAATGCCGTACGCAAAAAAGGTCAACAGCAGTCAACAGTAATAAACATAACATGGAAAACATAATGCTCGAGGTGAGGCAGGAAGAATTTAAATATAAATACATCTGTAGGTAAGTAAATGAAATAAATAAATAAAGGGAAATTAAAAATACAACTTACATTCGTTACATAAGGCTTTAGCTTTCACAGCTTTAGAGTTCGTGCAGAAGTTCAGAGTGTCCAAGTAGGATTTTAAGAAGGACTGAAAGACCACAAAGCTGGGATTCTGTTTGGCTAATTTGCGCGCATGCACATGAAATTTTGCTAATAACGAAATGAGATTAAGAATAAACAGTTTCTTAACAGGCAGATCATTAATAAAAAAAACAAATAAAATATATTCAGTTTTGAAGTTTAGAAAGTTAGAAAGCCTAACTCTAACCCAGATTCCTGGCCTGGTCTGAGGTTTTTAACTGAAGTGACTGGAGCTGTATGCTGATTTTAAGACGTTCCAGCTTGGGTCCAAAAATGACTACCTCAGTTTTTTCTCTGAGTAAATATGAGGGGTAAATAGAGGGGTAAATATGAGGGGTAAATATGAGGGGTAAATAGAGGGGTAAATAGAGGGGTAATATATAACAATAATGAATACATCTGTAAATCAACACCATATTTATATTCGTTGCCATGTTTATGGAATGACTTCTCGTGTCATCTTGCGATAATAAACAAATGATCGCATTTGTGATTTAATGGAAAACAACATTACGCTCTTCTGTTTTTTCCACATTTAATAAATGTGGGTAAAGTTTTGTGCAGATGTCCGATGGAAAATCCACTAATGTTTTAAAAGCTGACGGCATTTCCACGGTAACTGTGGAGCCTCTGAACGTCCAAATGGGTCATATCTGATGACCATGAAAAGATGAAGAACTGTATTTTACACCAATTATTGACATGGATTCATAGGTTTTTTTCTGTTTTTTCCACATTTAGTAAGTATGGGTAAAGTTTTGTGCAGATGTCTGACGAGTGTCTCTAAGGCCTAAAACAGTGTTAAATAATAATTAATAAGATATAAACAATAAAGAAAAACCAAAAAAAAAACCAAATATGAACCTCCACCATATCTGCATTTGAATAAATACCTAAAAATATCGATACAGTAATATGAAACGAAATATCGCGATATATTGCAGGATCGATATTTTCTATCACCCCTATATTTTAGTGTAATTTTGCTTTTCACAAATTCATCCCAAGGGCCGGACTAGACCCTTTGGTGGGCTGGATTTGGCCCCCGGGTTGCATGTTTGACACCTGTGTTCTCCAACACTGATTCACCAATGGAAAACCTGACACTACGCACTTCTGTTTTTTCCACATTTAGTACAAATCACTAAAGTTTTGCGCAGACATCCGATGGAAAAGCCACTGGTGTCTCTGAGTCCAGTCATGCATCCGATCCTCTACTAACCCACCGTACATGTGTGAGAGCAGCTCAACGGCATTTATCAGACAGACAACGACTTGCTTGAACATGTAAAGTATGCGATCATAGCTGAAGCACTCGAGCTCGACATGTGAAAACACGGCACACGCATGTTCTGGGACGCCTTCCATACTGAGCACGACCGCTCGTACACGTGTTGGCGGGCGCCGGCGTTAGTGTGTGGAAATGAAGTGAAAAATGCAGCGAATTCTTTCATGTCAGCTGAGTTAGCCACACAAAACAAAGACAAACACACACACACACACACACACACACACACACACATCCCCCATGTTCTGTGTCTCTCTGCCCCATTTCTTTCCACCAGCACTGAGATGAAATATTAACAAGGAGAACGGCACCCTAACCCACATACTGTATCCTGCACTGCCAATTTATCTGACTGCCTTAATAGGCACGGGGGTGGAAAACACAAACACACACACACACACTTTTACACCAAATAAATAACACTTATCACAGAATTAGTTTGTCTTTATTGAAGCTGAGTACAGCGCTAAGGTTTCTGTCATATTCTGAAGCGATCATCTGTCACACTGTGAATACCTGCCATTCCACAATCAGTTTACCTGCCATCTTTTTAACTGACACTACCATCACCTATTGGACTGAAACTTTACAGACCTTGTCAAAGATTCATTCATTCATTCATTCATTCATTCATTCATTTCATTTGTTTGTTTATTTTGAGCATTTACAGAATACATGCAAATTCAAAATTCCCCCCCAAAAATCATTCATCTACACTGGAAAAGGAGTGGGAGGAAGAAAAACTTATTTAGTCCCACCCCCATTCTCATCATCCAGTAACTGAACATAATAACGTTTTAAATACTCATTCCTGTCCTTTGACTTTAAGCCAGAACAACGAACAAAATAGAACAAAATAGGCCTAAAACCAAATTAGACTGAACTCATTTGACAATATTTACATTATAGAACCACAAAAAATAGAAACAAAGTACATTCCTGGTGGTGTTACCACGGTAACAGTTAACAGTCAACTTACATGATAATAATTACAGACCAACAATGGTAAAAACAAAAAACTACAATAGCACAAGTGGTAAAGAACAGCAATAATTACAGACCTACGATGGAAAAAATCGGACCAATGGCCCTGTAGCTTAGCGGCCAAATGAAAAGCTTTGAAAATGTATCCAGATCCATTTATTCTCCCCCAGTTCTGTGTATTTATTCTATTACAGAAATAGTCCATGTTTTGGTCATATTCCAATCAGATCTGTAAAAAATTCTAATTCACACTTGATATCACTGATACTGATTTATTGGATCAATCCACTTCCTATCTGTAATGATGGGAAAATTTTTCAAAGTCGCACCAAATCCAGAATCAGATCGAAATAATTTCAATCCCTTGTGTTGACATCATCTTACAGAAGCTGTAGACCAAGTTTGAAGTCAATCAGAACTGGAGTTTCAGAGAAGACGACGATTGAAATGTTTTCCCCATTAGAGCCCATGTTAAATTTTGCGTCAGTTCCAGATCCAGAAGAAGATCCTGATCAGCATGTGGACATTATGTTTGGGTCATCTCCCCATCAGGGCTGGACTGGAGACATTTACACTGGAGATCATTTATATTTATTGAGTTATTGCATCCATCCACTTCCTATCTCATTTTTCAAAGTGGCACCAAATCCAGAATCAGATCCAGATCCCAATAATTTCACTAACTTTTGTTGACATCATCATACAGAAGCTGTATACCAAGTTTGAAGTCATTTGGAATTGTAGCTTCGGAGAAGAAGATGATTGAAAGTTTTGTAACGGACGACAGATGACGCCACATGATGACAGTAGCTCACGGTCTGTTGGGCGGTACGCTAAAAACAAAAAAGTCCAGCAGCAGTAATGGTAAAGAACAGCACATCCCAGCGATGGTCAGAACAACAGCAGAAGGTAAAGGACAAACACAGACCGACTGGATGAGGAACAACAAACACACATGAACATATGAGACAGAAGATGGATGGAACCTCAGTTTTCAGACCCTCCATCTGTATACTGGGACCAGACCATATTATATACCAGTTTAAATGGGTGCAGATTTGTCCGTTGCTTGTATTGGATGTCCAGACTGTTCCACAGTTTCACTGCACATACAGACACACAAAAGTGTTTACCAGTGGTTCAAAATTTGGGTAATGCCAAATCTCCAAAACCTCTCAAATTATGAGTTCTCTCCTGAATTGTGAAGTTTTTTGTATATTACTTGGTAGTAATTTATTGAATGCTTTAAATAAGGTTATTGCTGTATAATATTTTATACGATCATGGATTTTTAATAGTTTTGACTGAATAAACAGATTATGAGTGTGTTCTAGAAGTCCACCCTTCTGTCTGATCCGTTCTGCTGGTTTCTGTAACATGACTAATGGATTACTGGTGCACTGGTAACTGTTTCCCCACACTTCAAAACAATCTGTGAAGTACGGGAGGACCGAGGAGCAGTAGAAAGGACGGAGAGCATTTTCATCAAGGTATGTTTGTTACTTTGTTTATGATTGGAAGACATTTGAGACAGATCCCTCCAGACCCAATGACAATAATGTTGGGTTTAGGGACGGGAATTGAGAACTGGTTCTTTTTGAGAACCGGTTCCCAGTAGCTCGATTCCTTGGAATCGTTTGCCTGTCTGCTTAACGATTCTGTTTATCGATTCCACCTTCGTTGCGCATGCGCGATGACGTCACATGTACGCTGCATTGTTTTGGTCAGAACGTAGACAATATGGAGTAGAGGCAGAAACGGTCCAAACAGACCCCACCAGGTCCAAACAGACCCCACCAGGTCTAAACAGACCCCACCAGGTCCAAACAGACCACACCAGGTCTAAACAGACCCCACCAGGTCCAAACAGACCACACCAGGTCTAAACAGACCCCACCAGGTCCAAACAGACCACACCAGATCCAGTTGAACGCTGTCAAAGCTTCCATTTCTTCTAAAGGTGGAATCCCTCCAATCTCCTCAAACATTTGTCCACATGTGAATCATTTACAGGAATGTCACGTATTTGATTCTCTACTTAGCGGCGCTTGTGAATGTAGCGGCTGTTAGAACCAGTGACACAAGGTTTGGACCCAAATGCACAACCCACAGACAGGAATACAGTTAATGAGTGTTTATTAAACACGGACAGGAAAAACAGTTCACAAAAAGGTTTCTTGAATGAATCCTCGCAGGTTAGGTCGTGTGGATTCGTCACGACGTCCGAATCCAGAAAAGGGAGCTCTCTGCCCGGGTCGGGAGCACACGAGGGGAACCCGACTAGGAACAAGCAGAGAAGTGTCAGGGGACAGACCAGGTCATACACGGGAAGTCTAATAAACAGGCAACGGTACATGAGGGAAAAGCAAAAGCACTAACCGTGAGTCCGGGCAAAAGGTCGAACACCAGTGTGGCAGAATCAGGCAGAAGTACCGATGAGGGGGTCAGGCAGGCTCAGAAAAACGAGGAACAATCCGGGTCAGGAACGAACAGGCAGACAGACAAACAGGATCAGAGAAACGCTGGTAGGTAGACACACCACTAGGGAGGAATACGAACTGGCACAGGACAGGGGAAAACACAGGGCTTATATACACAGAAGGGAGGGAAGACAATGAGACACAGGTGGAACAGATCAGGGCGGAGACAGGTAATCAACACAGGTGAAACAATCAGGGAGAGGAAGCAAAGACACCAGACATGACATAAGAGGAGGATTAACAAAATAAAACAGGAAATGACACACAAGACAAACAAACATAAAAGAGTCCAGGTACTGATATGACAGCGGCAGAGTGAACGCCGGTTCTGGTTCCGGTTCTGGTGTGGACAACAAACGCTGTAACTCCTCAAATACAAGTTTCCGAAGGTAAGAAGGGAAAGGAAATGAGGAGCACAACAACGGGAGACAAGCCGAGCCAAGTCGAACCGGTTCCATGTAGTAGAAATGCAGCAACAGAGGAATTAGTAAAGAGTCTGGAGTTTCACTTTCACTGTACGAGATTATTATTATTATTATTTGCGAGATTATACTTTGTTTGAGTGTAAATACATGAAAACATTTACATTTACAAAGAGAAACATTTGGAGCTGTCATTATTTCTATGTTATTCTGACAGTATTTGACTGGTCCTGCCCACTGCAGATTGAACTGGTCTGAATGTGGAACCTGAACTAAAAGGATTGTTAATATTTTAGTGTAATTTTTTGCATTTCACAAATCCATCCTACGGGCCAGACTGGACCCTTTGGCGAGCTGGATTTGGTCCCCGGGCCGCATGTTTGACACCTGTGCTTTAATGCAGTTCAGTAAATATATATATCATTTAGTCAGTGGCTAGAATTTTTTTTTTTTTTCAGATTATTACACATTTCAAACCCATCTCCTCTCTCGCTCCTTCTCTTTCCCTGGGGGACAATTACAATATTTAAAGGATAATAAGACTATATTGGCAGCATATTTTCCAGAAAGTGGAGAACACTCATTAGAAAAGTGAGAAGAAGATGAGAAGAGAGAGATAGACAGTAGTGGTTTTGGGGGGGGGGGCAAGCAAATAGGATTTGAAGCCTAGCAAAACAGGAAGGCTCTGCTGGAGAAGGGAGTTGTCACTTTTCATTAGATCCAGTTCCGTGGACGAGGCCGGCTCGCCTGACGCCTTTCCTGCATTCACACTGGGACATGAAGAAGAAGTACAGCTGCAGAGATGGAGCCCCCCCCCCCCCCCCCCCCCCCCCTTCATATCTGAGCGCATGTGAATGAGTGTCTTTGAACGCATCTGTCACTGGAATGTCACATGTGTTACAGCAGTGGTGTGTGTGTGTGTGTGTGTGTGTGTTTGTGGCATCTAAATGTTACAAGACACTCTTTATACCAGGGCTGTCAAACATGCGTCCCGGGGCCCAAATGCGTCCCCCCAAAGGTTCCAGTCCAACCCCTGGGATGAATTTACAGAGTGTATAAACTCCACAGTCCAGGCTGTGGAACTCATGTTAGTGTGGGTTCCACATCCAGACCAGTATGATCTACAGTCCAATAAGAACAGCAGCAGAACACACACAAAACAACTAGACTTTCATCCATTTCCTGAAGGAAATGTAACCCATGTGCTTACCTGTGTGTGATGTAAAAGCAAGAACTACCTGCCATTCACTTCATCTGTGAACGTGTGTGTCAGTGTTTGTGGACTGACATCAGCACAGACTGTCTGTAGACCTGTATTCAGATGAGAAGCCCCTCCCACAGTCTGAGGAGCCCCTCCCACAGTCTGTGTCAGTCCTGTTAAAGCAGTGTTTCAATAGGCTCCTTTAACTGAATAGTTCCATGTGTGTGTCTGTGATCCCAGGTGAGCTCATTCCTTTCATATAGAGAATTTATGGGAAGTTTTTCAGCTTTATTATATTTATATGTTTTTATATTTATTCTTATTGCATTCATTATTTATTATTTAGATGTATTTGTAATTGTACTGTATCTGTATTAGTGTATGTTTTTTTGTGGAGCCTTAATTATCTTAATTGTCTGCAGCTGTGACACACAGACCACATGTGCCGTTACCATGACAACGAGCAGCACAGCCACTGAGGACACAGACACACGCACGCTCATCTATGACTGAAACACTGAAACAGCTCCAGAACAGCTGCTAATTATGGGAAAACCGTAAATGATAGGTGAAAACCAACATAATCATGAGCAGCAGACAGACCCGGGGAACACACAGATGTGTTTTTTTTGTCTGTACTGTGAGAAATGACGGAGTTACAGCAGTGTAAAACCAGTCATGTCAGCAGGAGCAGAACAGTCCATTTACCACTGGTTTGTACTGCTGTGAATAGGAGCCCAGGAGGGATCTGCCCCGAAACTACTGCCTGCCAGTTCACTTTAGAAAGAGCTAGGTCTTCAAACATGGGTTCATATGAAGCCCAGGAACCGTGGCTACATTTGTGGAAAAGATCATTCACCTCCTATTCATCGTTTGGCCGGGAGGGCGAGTTGTCCAGAAAATGTTCAGGTGAATTTTGGCTGCTCCTCCACTCTCAGTGATGACATCACCCACTCTAGCAGATCAGATTTTTACTAAACCCTGGGGTTTTTGAAGACTCACCTACTGAAAACATAAACCCCATCCTCATACCACAGACATTTTTGGAGAGATGACAAAAATGCCTGCGTTTTAAAGTTCAAATAAAGTCTGTAGGTGACAGTATGGTGAAGCAGTAGTGGTCAGAAAACAGACAACTTTTTTGTCATTCCCATTGAAAATGAATGTTTGTTTGTTTTTTCTTCTCATTTTTGTGCGAAAACCGTTAGTGATATCGTTACCACGTGACCACACAGATAATCTTTGGGCCAAGCTGAACATTTTTGTGTTGACCGAATAATTTTAGCACAAATCGTTTGGGAATGGTAGCCACTTGAAAATGGCCCAGTTCATTTCGGATGGAGAAATCTGACCAGATTTTCACAATTTTAATGAAATCTGTGCATCGGAATGTCAGTCTGAATAGATAACACATCTTTTGAGACCAGGCTGCACATTTTTGTAATAATATCTCTATTTCCAATGTTCTGGGCTGCATTTTTTTTCAAAGTTTTTTTGGATAATAATGTCATAATAATAATAATAATAATAATAATAATAAATATGTCAAACAATTGTCCCCTGTGCATTACATGCAAGCACACGGGGAATAAAAAGTATTTAAAGCAACAGTACACAGGGAGGTGATCATTACAACTGGCACAAAAGCAAAGATATCTGCCACTTCCCACTGACCTCACAGACTGTACCTAATATAATGGCCCACCAGGGTGTGCATCCAGGCACCGCTCAAACATCTGAACGCCGAGCGAAGACTTAGGGAGGTAGTCATCGGTCCTAACGTCTTCAGACAGGCCACGCTTTACCGCAGGGGGATGGTGTTTCAATATTCATGAATGTACATGACAGAAGCGTCAATGGGAGTAGAAGTAGAAATAAACCAACGGCATGAAGAGAGACAAGAGAGCCCAGGGAGAAAGGAGAGAGAGAGAGAGAGGGAGGGGGAGAGAGAGAGGGAGGGGGAGAGAGAGAGCGAGGGAGAGGGAGAGGGAGAGAGAGAGAGAGAGAGAGGGAGAGAGAGGGAGAGGGAGAGAGAGAGAGAGGAAGAGAGAGAGGGGGAGAGAGAGAGAGGGAGAGAGAGAGAGAGGGAGAGGGAGAGAGCAGGATGAAGTGATATGGAGGTTGACAAATACCAAGAAAGTGTGCAAGAGACTGAAAAAGGCTGGAATGATCCTGGTACATCCTGTCAGAAATACACAGGAGTAGAAGACACAAGACACAAATACACAATACCTACAAGAATAAAGAAAAAAAATAAATAAATAAATAAATAAAATCAAATAAATAAAATAATGGAGCTGTGTAGTGGGAGGGCCCTACAGTAAATTCTCATTCTTTTAGTTTTCATTTAGAACACCATCAGTACTCCTTTAACCCATGAAGACCCAAACATCCACCAACACCATCACTGATATAAAACGTACCACTGATCCACTAATCCTGTCAGTACGTGTCAATAATTGGTGTCAAATACAGTTCTTCATCTTTTCATTGGTCATCAGATATGACCATATTTGGACGTTCAGAGGCTCCGTAGTTACCGTGGAAACACTGTCATCTTCTACAACATTGGTTCACCAGTAAAACCCGTGGAGTTGGATCAGTGACAGTGGATGGACACACTGGGGTTATGTTCAGTTAATGATGGATTTTGCAGTAAAAGTCACATTTTCTTCAGTTTTCGTTGTTTCTGACATGATAACTCTCAACTTTAATCTGAGCTTTTATGAATATCTGTATGATCAGAAAATTAAATATAGGAAAATACCTGATTTTCACTAAAAACGTGTGAAAATTCAGAGGATAATATTATAATAAATGGTGAAAAATCACTTAAGAAAGGTTAAATAGAGAGAGAAATTCATTTGGGAACTGACACTAAAGTAGCACTGGGTCTGTATGGGTTAAATTAGAATCTGTATCTTTTTTTATTGCTATCTTGGTAGGGGTGTGTATTGGCAAGAATCTGGTGATATGATACAAATCACAGTACTATGATCATGATACGATATATCACGATACTGTTAAAAAGGCAATTTTTAGTTTGTGTCGTTTTTTTAAATGATTATTTCCTGTAAGAACTGAATTCCAGCAGAAATCTGCACAAACACTGAACACATTTTTATTTGATCCCAACAGGATCTAATGTTCTATCACAAATGTTCCTGTGTTCAAACTAAAATTCTGTTTTACAGACATTCCAGTTTCAGATCCTGTTCAAATGTTCACATTCTATTAGTTCAGAACATTATTTTTGTCCCAACAAAGGAACTCCCATCTGCCTCTCAGACAGTAAAAAGTGCTTTTAGGAGGCTTCAAATAACCATTATTTAATAAAACAGTGTGTAATAATAATAAATAAGAAAAAGTAAAGAAAAAACAAAAAACAAAAGTGAGCCTCTGCCATATCTGTATTTGAATAAATATCCATACAGTACTTTTTAATATTGATACAGTATTGTGAAATGAAATATCGCGATACATTGCAGAACCGATATTTTCTAACAGCCCTATATTTAAGTTTCATTCACTGTTCAGTACAGCTGCACTTAAACATGTGAAGTAGTAATAATAGTAATAAAGAATTTCCCCTTGGTTTGACTGGTATCATTATAATTCACATTTGTTCAACCCAGAGAAGTTCTCCACATGTTCACTACAGCTTAAAACAAACAACCGACTGCATCTAACACTTATTTGTATGCAACATAAATTCCACCCATGCGTCACTTTTGAGAAAAGTACACTTTCTATGATTAGTCCAAATCAACATTTGATGCTGATGACTGTGATTATCAGCTGAAAGCATTTAAAGTAGCGTTTAACTATTATTATCAGCAACACAGGGATTATTATTATTATTTCTGATGCATTTTCCAGTTTTCTGATGTCAAACATGTCAGTAAAATTAGGAAACTCTCAGATCTGTCAGTGCAGTTTGGCTTTTTTCTCGTTTCTGCCACAACACTTTGAATAACAATTTGTGTTTATTTCATGAGTGCATATTCTTGTTTTGTTTTGTTTTGTTTTGTTTCTGAAAGACTCTTTACTTCATAGACACAGGAATATAAGAGGCAGTAGAGTCTCACATATGGAAACTGTCTCTGATATTGTTTTTGTGTATTTTTTAGGACTGTCAAAATTAACGCATTAACGCAGATTAATTCATTATCATGATTAAACTGATAAAAAAAATTCTAACATGATTAACCCATCTACAGCAGAATGACTGTGAACGTCTCCTCCAACACATTGGGTCAGTTTGTCTGAGCAGAAGCAGCAGAACCGACCCATAAAGATTTTAGTCATAGAAGGTAATGCATGACTCATTCATTCATTCATTTTAGAGGTGTGTGTGTGTGTGTGTGTGTGTGTGTGTGTGTGTGTGTGTGTGTGTGTGTGTGTGTGTGTTGGTTTGACTGTCACGCACACATAATTTAGTTCCACTTTAACCTAATGTCGTTGCATATTTTTAATCACAATCATCAGATCAAGTGGAAAAGAATCACTCCAAAAATGTTCACGAGGGTGAAACATGCGTTCTCTGCATCTTGTTTCATTATTTCGATGTCTCCTTTTAGTGACAATAACCACTTCTATGTGTGTGGAATTATGCATCCAACCTGTTTGCTCCTCCCTTTGAGACGTGTTAAATATAGACGCAGTTTCTATCAGTAAAATTACTTTGGGGTTTAATAAATCACTCTGCATGTGCTAAATTAATATATTTACATTTTCTCCTCCCATGTTTCATATTATGGTAAATGTACTAACTGATGCAGACGCACTATTTTGCACCTTTGAAAGACACAACTCTTATTGCACTGTTAGTAAATCCGTTTGTACATGTTTCTGCATGTGCAGTGAGTTTGCACATGTTTTAATACACACAAACCTTTAGTAGATCCGGCCCATGAAGTCTTCCACACTCTGCAGGAAAGAGTTTTCTTTTCACCGAAGCACTTCCAGATTCAAATACCACATTAACGCCAACTATACATCAGTCTGGGATTCTGTTAGCACCACAGCTAACGCTTCACCCAGCTTGGACACACATGTTGAGTGCAGATATATTCCCTTCTTTCTTGAGTCTGTTTGCTCATGCAAAATGAAACATTATCAATATAATTTAAAAATTAATGATATTTAATCTTGATTAATCAAAATTAATCCATAGTAACCCTGTGATTAATCTGATTAAAACTTTAGTCATTTGACAGCACTAGTATTTTTACATTATTTACTTGATTTCTTTGGTTTATGGTGTCTCTAATGCACTAAAGCAGGGGTGGGCAGTTCATTTTCTTATGGGGCCACATAAGAAACTTTAACAATTGTAAGGATCGTACCATACACCTGCAGCTCTGCTCAATATAAATCTGTATAAAAACAGGAAATAAAACAATACAATCATACAATGAAAACGTGAAGCACAGAATACAACTATTTAACACAACAGTTGTTCCTTTTTCTATTATTCTATTTTTTATTTTTTGTTTTGTTGTTTTGTTTCATTTTTTCCCGTGTTTTGCATTATGTTTGTGTCTGAAATAAACTAAACTTTAAAAAAAAAAAAAAAAAAAATCACAAAAGTATTTCTGAAAATGTGGGGGGGTGGGGTGGGGGGGTTGGCATGAGCTGACCAAAAGAGCCAGTCAGTGCATAAACCTTCAAAACGTTAAAGCATTAAAAACACACAATTAAAACATAGTCAGTAAAACATAAATAATAATAAACTAAAATAAAATGAAAGACAGAGTGCAGACAGAACATTTTCAGTTGTTCTATGAACAGTTGAACAGAGCCGTTTTCAGCCTTAATTTAGCAGATCCTTCAAAATAAAAGCAGTGTCATTGTATTGGCTGCATCTATTATGGTGATATATATTTGTGTTGACTTCTAATTTGCCAGTGACCTCCTGCGGTCCAGTCAGGGTCAGTGGTCATCCCCCCAGGCCGTCCAGCGCCCAGGTCTGCTCTACAGAAATACTGTATTACCAGAATAAAACTCTTTTGCTGCAGTTTTCCTGCAGTTCTTGTTCTTCCATTACAGTTCTATTAAGGCCAACGTCTGTTTGACAAAAGTCTGTCTAAAAATCACTAAACTCAGATGAACTGAAGCGCTGTTGACGCACGGCTCTGTTTCTGTTAAGCTGAAGACAAATTGTGTTTTAACATGGTGTTCAAGGGCAGTACTTCTGCAGCTCTTAACAATATGTTAAAGTGTCCTTGAGCAAAACACTGAATTTCAAACTACTTGTGATGAGCAGGTCAGCACTTTATCATGCAGCTTTGCCTTATTTGTGTGAGTGCATAAATAAGAGAAGCACTCGGGGAAAAAAAATAAAATAAAACAGCCGTACAAATGCAGTCCGTATAGCATTTGCAATTACCCTATTTCACATGGAGACAATGACATATTCAGTATCTACACCTGAACAACTGTGTGAGGAAAGCGTTTTCCATTCACTGCTCCACCATATGTAGGACGGTGACCTAGTCACAGGTTTGCTTTTGTCAACTACGACTTAATTCAGTCTGGAAAATAACAGCATATGTAAAGCCACGTCTTTAAAATATGCTCAGTCAGATGTTTTGGTCAAATTAACTATTTAACAATAAGGGATTTTACTGGTCATGACCTGCAACTAGTATGATATTACAGTTCAGTCTGTAGTGGTGATCCATTTTTATTAACAAACCATTTCAACCGTCAAAGACCCAAACAGCCGCCAGCGACCAAAAGCATCAGCTGATTGAAAGGTTTAACCCTGGAAACCAGGGTTCTCAAACTCCTGTTCTTTCAGGTTCCACATTCAGCACAATTGGATCTGCAGTGGACCGAACCAGTAAAATAACAGTATAATAACCTAGAAATAAGGACAACTGCAAATTTTTGTCTTTGTTTTAGTGCAAAAAACTCCATTAAATTATGAAAATACTTACCTTTATAAATTATCCAATCAACAAAGATGTGAATAACCTGAAAAACGGAAATTTCCTCAGAAAAATCAGTGCAATTTTCTCAGTCTTCTTCCTCCACTTCTCATTAGTCCATGTGCATTCTGGATCAGATCTCCAAAGACACTAAACACTGAGGAACAGGAAGAAAAGAGTTCAAACTGGACTGAATTTAATACAGACATTTCAGGTTGGACACATTTGTTCAGGTTAGTCACATTTTATTGGTACAGGAGAGTTTGGAAATGGAAAGAGTTTCAGAATTTAATGTGATTTTTTGCACTAAAACAAATATTTGCAGTTGTCATTATTTACAGACATAATGTCATATTATTTCTCCATCAAACCCAGTAGTAAATCTGCAGTCCTTCTTCTGTGTGGGTTCTTCTGCTGTTATTATTGGACTGTAGATCAGATTGGTCTGGATGTGGAACCCACACTAACATGAGTTCCACAGCCTGGACTGTGGAATTTATACACTTTGTAAATTCATCCCAGGGGTGGGACTGGAACCTTCGGGGGGAAGCATGTTCGACAGACCTGGTGTAAAGTCTGAACAATTAAATCATTGACAGAAAATTCCAGTTCTTTGAAACTGGAGCCTTTATTGGTCCTTCTGAACAACCCCCAAAAAAGTTTCAAATATCAGTGTCCATGTATGAGTTTCAGTTTTGTATCATATTTGATACATCAGGTCTCAATGCTCAAATATTATTTTTGAACAAACAAAAACAAAATATAATACAAACATGTCTAATAAATAGTTAATTCCTTTTCTAAATGGTCCCAGTTCCTCCTCCTTCCTCATTAATGTCAGTCTTGTAGTGTCACTGAAAGGCCTCTGGTGAATGAACTCCTCCCCCTGGTGGATTATCTGTGTACTGCATGTATCTAATTGTATACATCAGGTTTTTCAAGAAAAAAAAAATCACACTGATCATGTAGAGGGCTTCAAAACTCATACATCAAATATGATACGTCTGGTGTTATAGGGTTAAAAACTTCTGATCCATTATCCTATCAATGCATGTAAATCATTCAGATAAAACAGTTTCTCAGCGTTTCTGTGGTGTCAAATACGACCTGTTTGGACGTTCAGAAGCTCTGTGGCGAACATGGAAACACCTTCATGTTCTAGAACAGTGTTTCAAACCTTTTTGAGTCGCGGCACATTTTTTACATTAGAAACATCACAAGACACACCACCAAACAAAAGTGTCACAAAAAGTAAAATTACTGAAATATAATGTAAATCTAGTCTCAGTTTACTTACTTATGCCGTGTTTCCGCTATGTGGAACCGGCTCGACTCCACTCTGGTACCAGGTCCTATTCCAGACCCTTTCCATTCCAGGATACTACCCACTTTACAGTACCTGGTCGTCATAGCGATGCGGTGTGTTACTTCTGTGTCGTCTGCTCAGAGTCGCTGATAAACTCACTCGTTGCCTGTTGTCTCGTCAAACTCATGCTGGATTTTTACGTCGGCGACCACAGACTGAATCTCTTCCACTGACCATGGTGTAGTTTTCCAGTTTACTGTCCTCATGTGGATTCACCTGCCGACAGATTTACTGGAAACTTCTGTTTTATGTAAAAGGGCGGGTCACAGAGACGACTCTGACCAATCAGTGGTCTGCAGTGTTTACACGTCACCTTTTAGTATCTGGTCCCCAGTCCTGGAACCTCGGTGGAGATGAGACCAAAAAACTAGTACCAGGTACCAGACTCTAGGTCCTTTTTCATAATGGAAACGCAAAAAGGCCGAAGCGAGTCGAGTCGAGTCGAGTCGAGTTGAGACCACGGATTGAACACAAATACTGCATTTCCACTACATGGAACCGGCTCGACTCGACTCGGTTTGACTCGGCTCTGGTACCAGGTCCTATTCCAGACCGTTTCCATTCCAGGATACTACCCACTTTCCAGTACCTGGTTGTCATAGCGATGCGGCGCGTTACTTCTGTGTTGTCTGCTCACAGTTGCTGATGAACTCGCTCGTTGCGTGTTGTCTCGTCAAACTCATGCTGAATTTTTGCGTCTGAACCTCCTGGACAAACCATGGTGTAGTTCTACAGACTGTCCTCATGTGGGTTAACCTACTGAGTCGAGTCGAGCCGGTACCACGTAGTGGAAACGCAGTAATAGTGTGACACCTGGGCCTGTTCAGTCGAACACAAAGCTGATAAAGACGTGGGGCGTTTGGAACACAACAGCTGAGAGGGGTGAGTCAGCGACCCTGGGATGGACCCCTGGTTTACGGATTAAGATCCATATAATTGAGGTATACACCACCCCCCCGAACCCAAACCATGGGTTCCACAGGTAACCCACTGATCTGCGCATCACTAGTGAGGGTGAGGGGTGCTTTACAAACAGAACATGTGGGCCGGTTCACTTTCATTTTCACTTTGCAAAGGGAAACTGTAGTTGTAGAGTGGATTACTGGCACCTGCAGTCCTATGGATCTGTATCACCTCACTGGCTTACGGTACCAATCAGGTGAAACTGGATAATCTTCCACAGCATACCTGATGCTTTCTGACGGCACACTTATGTGGTTGGGAAACACTGATGCCCCGTTAAAACCCATGTAATCTGACAAATGGCAGTGGTTGTACAGGCCTGTTTTTATCTACAGTTTGTGACGTTTTGGTGAAAAAAACCCCACTTTTTCCTGCTCTGATATAATAACCTTTGAATTTACTCCGCGCTTTAATGAACATCTACCCCAGAGGTCTGCACCCTGAGGCTCTGGGCCCACATGTGGCTCTTTAACATCCCTCTATGGTTCCTCTGGTCAGAAAACATAAGGAACATTTTGAAATGAACTGAATGAGTCATTACTATTTAACACTGGTACAGGCCTAAATCTGTTCTAATGTTGTCCATCTGCAAAAATACACAGGCTTCATGTGGAATAAAATAATTGTTTTTACAGCATAAAAACCAAAATGGATTATTTTCCTCCTAAATTCAATACTAGATGCTCAATTTGCATTTGTTCATAGTTTGTAAGTAAGCCACTGTACATGAAAGTTGTGCTTTTTCTCCATTTCACGACATAATTGTGTTTTGGACACAGTGTCCGTCATTTAAAAAAAATGTACAAATCTAAAATGTTTTCTTTCTTGTTGTATAATTTCATAAATGCACCATTCATTGTATAATTACCTTCGCCAAGGAACGATGGAGGTTATGTTTTCATCTGGGTTTGTCTGTCTGTTTGTCTGCACTATAAAAAAAAAAAAAACATAAAAAAAAAACATAAAAATCATTTGTCCTTGTCATTTGTTCCTTGTGCCAGTATCAACATTTCCTGAAATTTTTCATCCAAATCCATCCATAACTTTTTGAGTTATCTTGCTAACACACTGTAAAAAAAAAAAAATTCTGTAATTTAACAGAATTTTCAATGTTTATTTTACAGATTTTTCCTGTATTTTTCAGATACAGGAAAATTTCAATGAAATGACAAAAACAGACTGTGATTTTACATGTCAAATGGAAAATAACATGAAAAAACTGTAACTGTGAATAACCATAAAATTCCCATTTTTTAAAAGAATTTTTTTCTTTTTTCACAGAAAGATACAGTTAAAATACATTTACTAATATATCAGAATTTCACAAATATTTCTTTTCTATTTATGAGATTAAACTGTTAATTTAAAGTTTAGTACTGTAAAAAAAAAAAACAGCAGCAACAACAACAACAAAATAATAAAATGAGATAAAATTTCTGACAATTAACCGTAAAAGAAGTATTTGTTCTGTCAGTTGAACCAGACTTGTTTGTTAATTGACAAATATCTTGTGTAATTACAGGAGGTTTCACAACAAAAATGTTGAATAAATGTATTTTTGTGAATGTATAACATGTATAAGCACTGATAAACTGTCCAAATACAGTTTTTATCAGTGGATTGGACAACTGAGTCTCACTGAAAATTATATATATATATTTATAGTTAATTTGATTGTTTTAATACATGTAAATATTCTTTATTAAACATTAAAAAGTCAAAAAAAAAAGAAAAAAAAAGAAAAAAAAAAAAAGAAGTAAAATCTCATGTAAAGTTAGGGCAAAAAACTGTATTTTAATTATGAAAAATTACTGTATTTTTATGAGATGGTTATTTTCTGTATTTTTTCGGCACCCCTGCTGCCGGAATAATACTGTTTTTTTTGTTTTGTTTTGTTTTTGTTTTTTTTACAGTGTAGCACTTTTAACCCTCCCAGATGTTTCTGTAAAACCAGTATATTATAAGAACAACAGTTTGATTAGACGTATCAAATATCATGCTTCTTTAGGTGCGTTTACGTCCCAACGGCATCACTTTAATTAAAATCTGACTGGATGGGATTTACACATCGCCCCGTCATTTGACGTTTTTTTTTTTTTTTTTTTTTTTTTGTGCTATTGAACGTGCACGCCACATCACTGCAATTCACAGATATCGATAAAAACCTGCGAGATGATCATTCAACACCAGGGATCAATGTCATCATCATAACTCCATGGGAGGAGGTGTTGAGTAAACATATTGATTTATTTGCTTTTGATTAGAACACATGCCTTTAGGAAAACAAATAGGTTAGAGAAGGGGGGGGGGGGGGGGGGTGAGTGGAAGTGAAAAAGACAAGAAAAGGAGAGAATGAGGAAGACAAGTGAAGATGCAGTGAATGAAAAAGAGAGAAGTTGAAGGATTAAAACCAAAAAAAAAAAAAAAAAAAAAAAAAGGAGAGGGGGATGGCAGATTGGGGGTGGAGTAATTCAGAGAATGCAAGGCACTGCCCCCCCTCCCTCCCTCTCTCTCCCTCTCTCTCTCTCTCTCTTTCCACTCCTCCGGGTGGAAATTCATCCTTCAGGCTCAGTAGCGGACATTTGTGAAGAGGACCACGGGAGTACGGACGCGTTCACTAGTGGAGTGTGGAGGTCCGGCTGCACCAGCACCAGCACCAGTACCACCAGTACCGATCCGAACCGGGTTAATGGGAGTAGTGGTCCCGCCGGTGGCTCCACTGGTCCAGCTATGTAAGTGGTGCCTGTACCACTAAACATGATGTGATTGATGTTTTTTTTGTTGTTGTTGATATTGTTATTATTCTTACCACTCACATCAGTCAATGCTTTTTTTTTTTTTCTTGAACTGAATTTTTTTTTGTTTTTTTTTTTTCAATTGAACTCTAGGATTCAGTTTTAAGTTGGGACACTGTTTCTTTTTTATCGAGAATTTTTTTTTTTTTTTTTTTAATTATTATTTTTTTTAATAATAATTTTTATTCTTATTCTTATTTGTGTGACTCAGGCTTCCACCTTCCGGCTCAGACTAACTTTGGATCCACTGAAGACAGACTGTCGCAAACCGGAGGGGTCGCGAAAACAGGAGATTTGACACCGACCACCGAGCCTATATTTGTCCGCTTGACTCCGTGGAAAAAGGGAAGGAGGTAAACCGAGCTCCCCTGTCGCGTACCAGCCTGGGAACGGGCAGAAGGAAGAAGGTGGAAAAAGACGGGAGGATTTAACCCGAATTACGGCAGGATCCATCGGATATTATCCCCCACTGGAGGAGATTTCAACGGTCAGTCTTTTTTGGTTTCTTTTTTGTTAACGCAGCTACTGTTTGTTGTGTCTTTTTAACCGTTTTGGGGCTCGTGATAGTCGGGTTTGGCTAGTTTTCTCACGGAAATGTTGTCTGGGAAAAGAGAAAGTGCTTTGACGTTGTGAAGGAAAGACAAGAAAATAAGGCTAAGCAAAGAAACGTCGCCGGTAGTTAATGTTGAGGATTCAGCCCGAATAACGGCCAGGATACATCGGATATGATCCCCCTCAGGAGAAGATTTCAACGGTCAGTCTTTTTTGCTGTTTTTTCTGTTAACGCAACCACTCATTGTTGTTGTCTTTTTAACCGTTTTGGTGCTCGTGGTAGTCGGGTTTGGCTATTTTTTTTTTTTTTCTCACGGAAATGTTCTCTAGGAAAAGAGAAAGTGCTTTGAGGTTTTTTTTTTTTTTTTTTTTTTTTTTAAAGAAAGCCCAGAAAATAAGGCTAAGCAGAAGAAATGTCGCCGGTAGTTAATGTGTGTGAGATGTTAGCGTGAAATTTTCGGGGTGCGTTCGTTAACACATTCCGGGTTCGCTCGGATGTGCGGGGTCTGTGTGCGTGTGTGACTCCGGCATTAGCGGCAGGAGCAGCGGCACGAGCACCGACGGAGTGCCGCGGTGGGGGATATTTTTAGGCAGTGGCTGTGTTATTAGCTGGGCTACTTATCCCAGCTACTGCTCCCCGCCCCGCTCCCTCCTCTCGTCTCCCACTGTCGGTCTGTCTGTCTGTGTATCCCACAGCTGAAACTCACTGAAGCCCCCCCACCAGCTTCATTCCTCTGGCTGCAAAACCGAACAGGTGCATTTTTTTAAAGCCAGGCCAGGACAGACCAGGACAGGACAGGCTGTGGTCCAAACAGAGCAGCACACGCAGAAGGGCCTCTTTTCCTCTCATTTGCACTGACTGTATTTCCCATTTTCCCAGGGTTTGTTTTGGTTTTTTTCCTGTGCAGACACAATAGGTAGAGCCAAGTGGTTCCAACCTTTTTTTTTTACTCCTGACCCCATTTTAACATCACAAATTTCTGGCGACCCCAGACATTGAAAACAGACTTTTTTTTTTTTTTTTTAATCTGGCTAAAATTGATTTGTTTTTGATCCTGTAATAGTTTGCTAGACTATGTTGCAAATCCAGGTTAATTTTAGAGGACATTTAGTCTATATGATGTATATTATTGTGGACGGAAACAAAGAAAACTGAAGAAAAAGTGACATTTTCTGCAAAATCTCTCATTAATTGAACATAAACCCAGTGTGTCCATCCACTGTCACTGATCCCACTCCATGGGTTTTACTGGTGAATCAATGTTGTAGAAGATGACGGTGTTTCCACGGTAACTACGGAGCCTCTGAACGTGCTAATGCGGTGGTTTCCAACCTTTTTTTTGCTCATGACCCCATTTTAACATCATAAATTTCTGGCGACCCCAGACATGTTTTTGCTAAAATTAATTTGTTTTTGATTCTGTAACAGTTTTCTATACTATGTTTTAAATCCAGGTTAATTTTAGACACATTTAGTCTGTATAATGTATACTATTGTGGACAGAGGCAGTAAATCCAGGTGTAGATTACTGCACAAAGGGTCAGGATCTGTCCAGTCAGTCCAGCTGTGATTTACAACGAGGACAATTAATACTGAACAAACAAGAACTGAAACTATGAATTATGAAAGAGCTGCAGCATCTGAAACTGACCACAGTGAACATTTGACACAGAAACAGAACCACAGTGCTGCAGTTTCACAACCACAGTTTGTCTGATAGGGATTGGGATTGGCTCTGTCAAGTCAACATAGATTCTTTATTAGCAAGTTTTTTTTTTTTTTTTTATCAGTTACTAGAAATTCCAGGTGACCCCAAGGTTGAAAACACTGACTTATGTTCTAAAGGTGCTGTTCTAATGTTCTAAAATACATGTTCCTTTCACCTTACATGTGTTTTTATTGTATTTTAAAAATATATATATACATTTACTTCTTTTTTTCTTACTTATGGGTAAGGAACCAAATATGGTAACTTCACTAACCTTGATTTTCTACATAACAATACATTTTTGGGGAAAATCTCACAAAAGTAATAAAGTTTTGTTGTTTCCTCCAATAACACACTAAGGTTGAATTTCAAAGTATTTCTATGAGTGAACTGTAAAGGGTTAAAATGCAAAGACTAAGAGGAAAGAAAGAAAAACAAGAACACCAGAGCAAAAGCAGTTTATCAGTGCAGGTGAAGCAGGGCCTTAAAGGAACAGATCACATTTAGACAAACCATGAGAACACATCTGAAACTGACCACAGTGAACATTAGACAGAAACAGAACCACAGTGCTGCAGTTTCAGCTTCAGTTTGTCATGGCTTTTATATACTGTGATTGTCTCTGTCAACTCACCATATGTTTTTTATTAGTAAGTTTTTCTATTTTTTATTTGTGCCAATTACTGGAAATTTCAGGCGACCCCATGTGGGGTCCCGACCCCAAGGTTGAAAAACACTGCTCTGAAGTGTAGGCTTTGTTTTGTTTTAGTTCTGGACAGTCTTCAGGTCTTCGAGCACTCGGACAGCGCAGACCTCTGCCAACACAGACACCCCCCACCCCCCATCACCACCAAAATTGAATCACTTCTTCCTTGTGCCAGTATCAGCATTTTCTGAAAACTTCATAATATGTCTGTTCGTAAACTTTTTGAGATATCTTGCTAACAAACAAACAAACAAATAAACAAACAAACAAAGCAGAGTTATCACAATAAAACCACTGGTACAGTCTGTCTGTCACTGACACTGAACCCACTCAGTGTCTGTTCATGTGCACACAGGCAGAAGCACCGGACCGTTCTGGACAGTGTGTTTTCCATGTCCTGTAGTAGACTGAGCCGCCTCCTCCTCCTCCTCCTCCTCCTCCTCCTCCTCCTCCTCCTCCTCCTCCTCCTCCTCCTCCTCCTCTCCTCTTCCTCTTCTTCCTCCTCCTCTTCTTCCTCCTCCTCCTCCTCCTCTTCCTCCTCCTCCTCTTCTTCCTCCTCCTCTTCTTCCTCCTCCTCCTCCTCCCTCTTCCTCTTCCTCCTCCTCCTCTTCTTCCTCCTCCTCCTCCTCCTCTTCCTCTTCCTCCTCCTCCTCTTCCTCCTCCTCTTCTTCCTCCTCCTCCTCTTCCTCCTCCTCCTCTTCCTCCTCCTCTTCTTCTTCCTCCTCCTCTTCCTCCTCCTCCTCCTCCTCTTCTTCCTCCTCCTCCTCTTCCTCCTCCTCCTCTTCTTCCTCCTCCTCTTCTTCCTCCTCCTCCTCCTCCTCTTCCTCTTCCTCTTCCTCCTCCTCCTCTTCTTCCTCCTCCTCCTCCTCCTCCTCTTCCTCTTCCTCCTCCTCCTCTTCCTCCTCCTCTTCTTCCTCCTCCTCTTCCTCCTCCTCCTCTTCCTCCTCCTCTTCTTCTTCCTCCTCCTCCTCCTCCTCTTCCTCCTCCTCCTCCTCCTCTTCTTCCTCCTCCTCCTCCTCCTCTTCCTCCTCCTCCTCCCAGTGGGATCTGAACTTGGCTCCAGTGTGTCAGATGGAGGTTATGATTGTTAATAACAGAGGAAAATACCGCTGCCTTAAAGCACCACTAAGCCATTTTTAAAGCACTGTAAACATTTCCGGTTGTGAGCGGATGCCCGCCCGCCCGCCTCTGATTGAAACAGCCAACCTAAATAAGCCTAACCTTTTTATTTTTTATTTATTTATTTTTAGAGGTGAAGTGCGTACCGGGGATGTTTTTTTTTTGTTTTTTTTTTGCCCACCTCTTCGTGATTCCTCTCACGTATGCTTTGCCATGGAGACGTTTGACAGCCTGCCGCGGTCTGGGTATGTCTCCTTTGACCGAGGGACAAGACAAAAAAAAAAAAAAAGAGGGACAATGAAGTCTCAGAAGGAGCTGTACATGCTGTTGGATGCAGGGTTATAGGTTAAAAAAACTGTTATTGTGTGGGATGACCCCCACTTCACGGTGCTGGTTAATGCTGTGTTTTTATTATTAGTAGATGTGTGGAGGTCAGCGTTCTGCAGTGTGTGTGCACGCTGGCCAGCAGCCTCACATTTCTGAAGGATGGAAGAACATTTGGCCAAATGAAAGCAAATATGACCTTGGCCCCATAAAGTTCCGTACTGGAACATACCACATACTCTTTTTTTTGGGTTTTTTTTTGTTTTGGAAGCGTGCACCCTCTCCTCCAAATTTGGAAAGCTCTGGTGCAGTCTGGCTCCACTAAGGTGTTTTTTAGACGCTTTTTTTGCCACATCTGACCTTTTGGGGGTCCTCATAGTTATTCAGTCCGTGCCTGGCTTCTATTCGGACAATTATTTGAGGATTGCATGCACTGGCAGGCTTACAAATGAATTACACCCCCTGTTTTTACGGTCTCTTTTGGTCTTGTTTTTTTGCATTTTTTGTTTGTTTGTTTGTTTGTTACCTCTGCCAGGAGGTATTGTGATCACTTTGCTTTGTGTGTTTTTGTTTGCGTGTTTGTTTGTTAGCAACTTGAGTTTATTAAATCAGGATTATTTAAATTTAAAGAGTTAGCTGAATTAAAGGCATTGCTGATTGTATTTAGAGCAAGAAATGGACTTTTGCTGCAAATTTGCAGAGTTTATTTGTTTTAGTATCAGTTTTAGTATGTTTGTTTGTTTGTTTGTTTGTTTGTTTGTTAGCAACTTTAGTGTAAAACTCTTCCCTCCATCTTTCCCAAATCTTCCCCACAGATAGGCCTAGGCCCTGGGACCAACCCAGTCCATTTTGGTCCCAGTAGGACAAAGTTCAAGGTCACAGCAAGGTCACAACATCTACAATTTTCCATCTGTCATCACTGAGACATTTTCCAAAATTCATCCAAAATTCAAAACGACTCCGATTAGCCTCCAGTTGGATCCACCTGTAGCTCAGAACAATCTCTTGTATCTGGAACTAAATTGTCCTCATCCACTGTGGAATGTGGACTCTGTGGACATTTACATTGAACACTGAAAATCCCATTTACCACACATTTTTCATTTACATATGTTTCTGTGTGGTTTATATATGTTTCTATGTGGTTTGCTGCTGGTTGGCTGGTTTCTATATAATAATAATAATAATAATAATCTTTATTTATATAGCACTTTTCATACATTAAAAACTGTAGCACAAAGTGCTTTACATATCAGTTTAAAAATCAGTACCGCCCCCCACCCACACCCACCCACTCACCCGCACACACACACACACACACACACACACACACACACACACACACACACACACACATATACATGCAAACCCACAAGCTCACACATACTTAAGAAGACTGACTGAGCACGGGTAGACCAGAACAAAAATGTACAAGTAAAGGTAAAAGATCAATTTAGGAGGCGCTGTCTCAGGGAGCCATCCGCACCAGGAGGCAGCCGCCGACTGTATGTTTCTATCTGGTTACCTCTGCCAAGGAGATTAGGTTTTTGCCAGAGTTTGTTCTTTTGTTTGTTAGCAGGATAACTCACAAAGTTATGGATGGATTTTCATGAAATTTTCAGGAAATGTTGATACTGGCGCAAGGAACAAATAGTTAAATTTTGGTGGTGATTGGGGGGGGGGCTGTCTTGGCAGAGGTCTACACTCTTCTAGTGCTTTTCTAGTTGTTACTTGCTTCTTAAAAAATAACAGCTGCTTCTGTCCTACAACACCTCAAATAAACGGACGGGCTCAGCTGTTCAATAATGGGTCATTTGTCGGTTTTTGAACGGTCCCATGGGTGCCATTATTCTGTCTGAAACCTATAGAGAAGGCGTGGAGGTTCATCTATATCCCAACCACCCCCAGTGGACGTCAATCAATACCCTCTCACTACATTACTCTCCTATTCTATTCTGCTCTATTCTATTCTATTCTATTCTATTCTATTCTATTCTATTCTATTCTATTCTGTTCTATTCTATTCTATTCTATTTAGAGCTGAAACTGATTAATCGTTTAGGTGTTTGAAGCGAATGCAAAAATTCACAATTCAATCGATCGACTCGAATCGATTGAAGGGAAATATTCTATTGCAGTTTTCCTGAATTGAAGCATCTTTGTGCGTCACAATAAGCGTCCGTGTGAAACACAACAGAGGAACCAATGTTTAACAGCAGAGAAATGAAGGAAACAAAGCTTTGATTCAGAAGAACTGTGGTTGAACATTTGGTAACAGGTGGAATATTATTAAAATTGCACTTACTTCTCTTCAGACATTTCAGGTTGTTCATATTTGTTCAGGTTATTCAGATATTTTTGCAATATTATACTTTGTTTTAGTGTAAATACAAAAAACATTTACATTTACAAAGAGAAAAATTTGGAAGCTGTGACTCAGGAGAATTGTGGTTGAATAATTTTTTTTTTTTGATCACTTTGAGTCGATTAATCATTTCAGCTCTAATTCTATTCTATTCTATTCTATTCTATTCTATTCTATTCTATTCTATTCTCCCTTTAGTGACGTAAATCCACCAGACCTGCAGCTGAGCACACTCGCTTGTAAGTGTGTGTGTGTGTGTGTGTGTGTGTGTTTGTGTGTAAACTGGCATCCTGGTGATAGGACTGGTGTGTTTTGTAGACAAGCTGTCTTTAATCCTCTACACAGAACCCTGTTTGCTTCTGCAGGAACAGCCTCCACTAACGACGATAATTTGATTTTGTGTATTTGTTTTGTTTTGTTTTTTTCACCATACTGTTATTTTTTTTTCCCCATATAAATGGCGTCTCTGTCCACAGCTTTGTGAACAGACCCACTGGTGTTTCTGTGTGTGTGTGTGTGTGTGTGTGTGTGTGTGTGTGTGTGTGTGCGCGCTCTCAGGTCAGAATAAATACACATGTGCGACTGTGTATGAATTCTAGTAACGGTAGGTCTGTAACCGCTGCTGTTGGTTTGTGAATGTGTGCAGTTGTTGACTTGAATTCATTGGAGGATTTGTGAAAATTCCACTCAACGCTCCCATGGGACAGTTGTTTAGAATAAGGCCACCTTCAGTTTTTTTGTTTTTTTTTTTTGCTGATCACAGGTTGTCAGCATGGACTAATATGAAGCTGGAAAAAGGGCAAAGCATGTCTACTCTCCCTGAAAGTGAAAAAAAAAAAGGATTAAAAATAGATTAGTCTCACAGGCACTTGCAGTAAATAACCTCATCTTGTTTTTGATGAGAAGAGGAGGACACACAGTCTGTATTTACACATAAAAACTGAAATCCACTGTGTTTGTGTAGCACCTCGTCATATATAGTAAGAAGAGCTGACAGACACTCAGCCTCACGCGCTGTTAGGGATGTAACCATTACCAGTATAACGATAAACCGTGGTAAAATGGCAGATGGTTAGTATTACCGTTTAAATTCTAATTCTCATGATAACCATGTTTGATTACCGCACTTTTAGAGGAAAAAACCCTATGGAAAGATCTGCTTTTATGTCAAATATTTGAGTATAGTTTTAATTTATTACAATTTTAATTTTCTATACCTAATATTTGAACCAATATTCACTTTTAAAGTCTTTGAAAAGGTTTGTTAAACATCTGTGTGTTATTTATGCAATAAATTATATACATTTTTCAAATCGGATTTTATATTTTTTTTGTGTTTTCTGTCCTTTTATGTGTTTATAGTAGGTTAAAGTGAAAAAATAATAGACAGATGATATAGATGAAGTTGTGCTGAAAAAACAGATCCCAAACATGGGTATAGTAAACATTTGTTTCTATAGTATATAAAGGCAAAACCAAAAGGACTGAAAAACAGATGAAATAGACTCAGACCACTAAGGGTTAATATTGGAATGTTTCTGACACAGAAGGGACATTGTACCAATTATTATTATTATTATTATTATTATTATTATTCATTTATTTATTTATTTTTTAAAATACAACTTGGTTAAATTATTTCAGTTTGTGTATTGGTACTTTTTGAACATTTTGAACACAGTTTCAATAATATTGCGATAATAATGATAACAGTGCTAATTTTGGTCACAATAACCCTGATATGAAATTTTCATATCATTACATCCCAAAAAATAGATTAGTCTCACAGGCACTTGCAGTAAATAACCTCATCTTGTTGTTTTTGATGAGAAGTGGAGGACACATAGCCTGTATTTACACACACACTGAGTTCCACTGTGTTTGTGTGTATGTCATCATATACAGTAAGAAGAGGGGGCAGACACTCAGCCTCACCGTTTCAATGAGGAGAGTTCATACACTGTTTTTTTTTTTTTTTTTTTTTCCCTGAATGCTGTTTAATTCGGATTTCACCGCTCAAACCTTTACGGGTTAAATAAACTGCATGTTGTGTGCGTGTGTGTGTGTGTGTGTGTGTGTGTGTGTAGCTGTGTGTTTATTTATGTATCAGTGAGTCAACACAGCAGAGCTCTGCCTGTGAAAGACACTCCAGTCTTTAGTATAAAGGTGTGCTTCTAGGCTTAAGAGCTTTAAATTACCTCTAGAAGGAAGCTGCCGTTGCATCCAGCTTTTCAAGGTGATGATCAGCTTAATAGGTATTGAACAATGTTGCACAAGATGTAGCACACTCTGTATTTGGCTTGCTCAGTGTTGCTGAAGAAAAACAAAGTTTATAGCTTTTGTGGTTTTGAAAGGAAACCCTGGAACTCCACACTTTCTTTTTCTTTTTTTTGTCTTTGCTTTTTTTCCCCCTTACATAATCTTAAATGTGCTGAGCAACTGGCCTGAAAAGACCTCTCAAAGCCCAAAACCACTTTATTGTAAATGTTCAAATAATTGTGTATGGTTTTGTGGAGAAAGTAAAAAAAAAAACAAAAAAAAACCAGAGTACCCCTTTCATGCTTAGCGGTCACTACAGAGGACAGTTCTTCTCCGGCTGTTCTCTTATATCTCTCATATCAGCTGACACAGTGGACATCATCTCATACACTTCGCCAAAACTCTTGTTTTTCGCCTAAAAGTTTTTGCACTGGCAAGAGGTGGTTTTTCAGGCATAGCGCAAATTGTATGTCATGCAAAACTGCAATAGAAAGACCTTTTTCAGCAACTAGAGTCACGTGGATAAAAAACAAAAAAAAATGGATGTTGACAGACGTTAACATCCACAGAGTCCACATTCCACAGTGGATGTGGACAATTTAGTTCCAGATACAAGAGATTGTTCTAAGCTACAGGTGGATCAAACTGGAGGCTAATCATAGTTGTTTTGAATTTTTTATGACGTTTAGAAAATTGCTCAATGATGATAGATGGAAAATTGTAGATGTTGTGACCTTGCTGTGACCTTGAACTTTGTCCTACTGGGACCAAAGTTTAATGGGTTGGTCCCAGGGCCTAGGCCTATCTGTGGGGACGATTTGGGAAAGATGGGTGGAAGAGTTTTACACTAAAGATGCTAAAAAACAAACAAACAAACAAACAAAGTGATCACAATACCTCCTGGCAGAGGTAATAACAATAAAAAACCAAAAAACAGCAGCTTAAAAAAAAAAAAAAATTTGTTGTTGATGCAGGACATTTGGTGGATGTTTTTTTAAGCGAGGTTTGGTCAATTCAATTAAGACTGAGAAGGCTCATATTTGGAACAGTGAATGTGTGGCTGCAGCGCTGGCAGAGGGATTTGAAAGCCCCAGAAGGGAGGATTATTCCTGTAACTGACTGCCATAATGAGTCACCCTAAGAATACACCCACCATTCAGACACACTTCACACTTGTCAGCAGCATTTGCCCACTTGAGCTCGCCCTGGAAAGGAATCATGCACGTCCATCAAGAAGTTCTACATCAATGCCATCGATCCTAAAATATCCACCGCCCCGCTCGGCTCGGCTCGGCTCCCTTTGACGTTTTCCGTACGATGTCGATGCGCGCGCACTGATAACAAATCAATCACCAGATCATATCGACTCTGTTTTGACACATACCGGTTTTAAGAGGTAAATTATCAAGAAATTAATTCCAGAAATCCATTTTTAATCTGTCCAAGCACGTGATTTTTTTCCGAGTGTTGATAAGAATGACAATTTTAGTTAGCGTATAATTATTTCAAGCTGACAGGTGTTGATTAGAGCGTTCACTCACTCAGCAGACTGAAATGGCTGCAGGGTGAGTGTTCAAAAACCATCTACAAGTACTTAATTAACTCAGATAGGCAGGACAGGGTTTTTTTGCTAAACATTCCCAAAGCGCAACTTCTGACACAAAGTTTATTTATCTTTGTCAGTCTTCTATTGTCATACATGTGGGTACGTCCGCTAAACTGTGCAGATGTGACGCACCACCTGCACAGGAAATGGAACTCTACATGTCACAAGCCACGAAAGACTGACAGGATATGCACTGATGGCTGTGACACAAAAGAAATGCATAACAAAGAACTGTAAGAACTGCAGTTTATATGTGGGTGCTTCTGTGAAACTGGACAGAGGAGCTAAAAACACAAACAGATGTAGACGAATGTTATGAAGCAGGTTTGGAAGCACTATTTAAAAAAAAAAAAAATTACTGAGATAAAAGAGAAACTATTATTTCAGATAAAACACATTTTTCTTTTATTTTTCTATTATTTTTATGCAAAAATCCGCATGTAACCTGGTAAAAAAGATACAGAAATTAGATGCTACTATTTTTTAAAATATCTGTTTATTCTCTCACAGGTGCATTTTGGGAATCGGCATAATTATCCAAGGCAGAGTGTTAGACAAAAATGACCGCTGTTGCAAAATAACTCACAATTTATTTGTGTTTAAATGTTCAGGTTCCGTATGTAACACCTGTGGACACGATGGGTTCCACACCAAACCTGGAATGAAACTGAGGCTGATGCCAAACCCTCATGTGTGGATTAGAAAAACCACTAGGATCCACACAGTGAACACAGTGTCTGTATTTAGAGTCTAAGAAGAGCATTTACACACGTTTACACATCTAATGCACTGATACCTAGGGAGATTTAATGTCCATATTTGGGTCCTATTTTTGGACCCAATATTTGATTAAAAATTCATTAATTATGGGATGGATCAGGATAAGAGTATAATTTTTGTTGCATTTCTCTGAGGTCATCATTAGGTCCATCCTGGGGGTAAATCTGTCTACATTTACCTTTAATTATTGGGTCTAAAAAGATGGAAAAGTGTCAGATACTAAAATAAACCCAGTTTCATAGACACATCCAAATACATGAAACATTTAATAACTTTCAGAATATTGATATAAATGCACAGACTTCTCTTCAGATGTGTCAGGTTGTTCATTTTTGTTCAGTTTATTTACATTTTTTGTAAAAGACTAGTTTATAAATGTAAATATTTTCATGTAGTTGTACTTTTTTACACTAAAACAAAGACAAAAATTTGTGGTTTGCATTGTTTATAGGTTCTAATTTATTATTTATGGGTATTGTGATCACTTTGCTTTGTGTGTTTGCGTGTTTGTTTGTTAGCAGGATAACTCAAAGTTATGGATGGATTGTCATGAAATTTTCAGGAAACGTTGATACTGGCACAAGGAAGAAATAATTACATTTTGGTGGTGATCGGTGGGTGGGGTGGGGGGGCAGATCTGTCTTGGCGGAGGTCTGCACTCTCCGAGTGCTTTTCTTGTTTTGATAATATTTTACTGATCTGACCCACTTCAGATCAAATTAGTCTGTTTGTGAAACCTGAATTAAAATTAAAATGTTCTATTTTTGGCCCAAATATTTTATTTAAAAACATGTATTAATTATGGGATGGCTCAGAGCAAGAGTATAATTTTATTGCGTTTATCTGAGGTCATCATTAGGTCCATCCTGGGGGAAGTATGGCTACATTTATCTTTATTATTGGGTGCTTCTATGAAACTGGGTTTATTTTGGTATCTGGCACTTTTCCAGCTTTTAGACCCATGTGAACCTTTACAACTGGAATAAAGCTGCACAGATTTACAAGCAAAGGGGTGTGTTCTTGCGTCGACACTACTTTATGGATTAGCCATTCCAACTCTTTTCCATGGAAAGCGAACCTGCAATCAGATTTTTATTGGCCTCTATTGTGAACACCGCTATGTTGAAACCATGACAACAGCAGAAAGTCCAAGTTTAGCATGTTGTCGTGCATGTACTCCCCTTGCAGACCCTTACAATCTGACTTTCCCAGCGAACCCACATCATTAAACACAGCCCAGTCTTTTCTCTCTCTCTTTTTTCTTTATTTGTATTTTCCTTTTGTTACCTCATACACTAACTATAGGAGCAGCAGTAACCCGCTGCTTGACCGCTTTATTTTCGAGCTCTGACAAATGCACCGTATGTGCATGCAGAAGTAGTGTTTCAGTCACTGGAAGAGCAGATGACTCACGGTGACAGAATGGTAGCCAACCGTAGGCAGAGGAAAGCAGTGGATGCCTCATCCCCCTATTTTAGCCCAGAAAGAGTGAGGGAGGAGGAGAGAGAAAGTGCCTCAAGGATCTAAATCTCATCTCCCAATGTGATAAAGTAGGCTTACTCCACAACATGCACACACTGTTTTTTCACATCCTTCCAAAGCTGTTCAAAATAGGAGAGGGAAAAAAGAAGAATCCTCTTTTCCACTTATAGATGAAGTTTGAAAAGAAGAAGACAAAGATGAGACTTATCACTTATCACAAATACACACAGCTGTTCAGAACAGAAGGCTCCATGCTATTTTGGATGTTATTGATTTTTAAAATGTGTAGTAGCTCAGACGAAGACAGAAGAAGGAGTGTGGGGTGGGTGTGTGTGTGGGTAAGGGGCTGTAGGTCTAAAAAAAAGTGTACAGTGATTTTTACAAAGCCTTCTGAAGGTTATGTTTTTACCTCCACCAGGAGGTACTGTGATCGCTTAGCTTTGTGTGTTTGTGTGTTTGTTTGTTTGTTTGTTTGTTTGTTTGTTTGTTTGTTTGTTTGTTAGCAAGATAACTCAAAAAGTTATGGATGGATTTTCAGGAATTTTCAGGAAATGTTGATACTGGCACAAGGAAGAAATGATTGAATTTTGGTGTTGATCGGGGGGAGGGTCTGCCTTGGCGGAGGTCTGTGCTCTCCGAGTGCTTTTCTAGCTTGTTTGTTTGTTTGTCTATGAGCAAGAAAACTCAAAAAGTTATGGGCGGATTTGGATGAAATTTTCAGGAAATGTTGATACTGGCACAAGGAAGAAATTATTACATTTTGGTGTTGATGGGGGGGGCAGTGGACGACTCATCTGCCTTGGCGGAGGTCTGCGTCTCCAAGTGCTTTTCTAGTTAATTCTTTTGCTTTTATCCTCCTCAGACCCAGCTCTGGGTTTTCTGTCCACATTTGTGGACAAGAGTTTCACAACTTTTTACAAAAAAAAGAAAAGAAAACTGTCCACCACAAAGGACATTCCATAAAAATTTTAAAAATTGCATCTGAAAAAACTGTTACATCATGATGTTTCCAATATAGGCACTGATTTAATAAAACCCAAAAAAATGCTGGTCCTTTGCTGACATTTCCTGGGTCTGAGGAGGTTCAGTCACATCCATCCATCCGGTGGCAGCTTGCTGCTAATAAAGCCAAATGACCACAGTGCAGGCAGGCAGAATGTAGGAAATAAATAAACGCTTGGAATAAACGTGAGCACAACAGAGTGTGAGAACCTTTGTGCTGTTTGTACTGCTGCTCAGCTCTGAGGCGCTGGTTCCAGTGGCGGTGTGACTGCAGCTGACATGGCTGTGTACGGCTGCACAGGGACACGCTGCAGCAGTCTGTCCACGCCATAATGACTGATCAGTGTGACAAGTGCTCCGGCCGCTGTGTCACCAATATACAGGCCGCTTTAGTGCCAGGCTCAAGAGGACCAGGGAAATGTTCCTGTTGTGATGAGTGGCTCTCTGCTTTTGGCACGTTTTTTATTTTTTATTTTAGTGACCTCACATGGACGTACGCTACATGACAAAAACTCTATTGGCAAAAATGTTTCTGTGTTCCAAGCATTCTGTCTGTGCTCTTTTATCAAGAACATGTTTCAAGGATTAGTTTTAATGAGGGATGCATCGATACCTACCAAGGTTCTAATAGTTTTGGATTTTTCATTATAGTTTAGTTTTATTTAGTTTAGACTATTTTTTTCTCTAATTCAGTTCGTTTTAATTCATTTTTAGAGCAGGTTTGCTAGTTTTTATTAGTTTTCATTATTTTCTAAATGCCTAGTTGTAGTTCAGTTGTAGTTCAGTTGTAGTTCAGTGGTCTCTTTTCTCTTCTTCTCTGTGGTCGTATTCAAATCAATCCCAGACAGGACTCTGCTGCTTTAGTCTCCATGTTTCCAGGTAGAGTGGGGACCAGAAGATGACTGGAAACCACAAGTGAACACAAGTGACGGACCCTTAAATATCATATGGTGCTGCTAGCTAAAATTGCTAGAGCAAAATAAATCGATTTCGTATCAATCCGACATTGACAAAGGCGAAAATGAAGGGAATTTTATCCATAATTTTTATCCGTTTTAGTTAGTTTTGTAAACACACAATACAGTTTCAGTTAGTTATGTTTTTTTTCTTTTAATTATAGTTTTTATTTATTTCAGTTAACAATAATATTTTTACAATTCTAGTTTTCGTCATTTTGTTAGTTTTCATTAATGATAATAACCTTGGTTGTATCGGAGTACTTTTACGAGTAAACTGCAGTAAAATTGCAGACGGTTCGTATTACCGTTGAAATTCTAATTATCATAACTAGCAGCATTGTACCCGTATGATAGCGCCCTCCTGTGGGGCAACAGCAGCATTGCACCCGTATGCCCTCCCATACCCATGTCCCATGTCGGACAAAGACGCGCTGGACGGACACCAGACACGGGGCGGGGCTGAAACATGCATTATAGCAAGATAACTGTGTTTGATTATCGCACTTTTAGGGGGAAAAACGCCTATGTAAAGATCTGCTTTTATGTCAAATATTTGAGTATAGTTTTAATTTATTACAATTTTAATTTTCTGTACCTAATATTTGGAATCAATATTCACTTTTAAAGTCTCTGAAAAGGTTCGTTAAGCATCTGTGTGTTATTTATGCGATAAATTATAGACATTTTTCAAATTGGATTTTATATATTTTTTGTGTTTTCTGTCCTTTTATGTTTTTATAGTAGGTTAAAGTGAAAAAAATAATAGACAGATGATACAGATGAAGTTGTGCTGAAAAAACAGATGCCAAACATGGGTATAGTAAACATTTGTTTCTATAGTATATAAAGGCAAAACCAAAAGGACTGAAAAACAGACAAAATAGGCTCAGACCACTAAGGGTTCATATTTGAATGTTTCTGACACAGAAGGGACACTGTGTCTGTTATTTTATTTTAATTTATTTATTTCTTTTAAATACAACTTGGTTAAATTATTTCAGTGTGTGTATTAGTACTTTTTGAACATTTTGAGCACAATTTCAACAATATTGCGATAATAATGATAACCGTGATAATTTTGGTCACAATAACCATGATATGACATTTTCATCTGGTTACGTCCCTACGCTGCCGTAAGTGGTGTTGGTGCGGTTTTATCTGAGTACTTTCACGAGTACAAATACAAGTACACACAGTGAGTATCGGACCCGATACTTGTATCAGTGTCGGTGCATCCCTAGTTTTAATGGTTAAACTTCTTTCCCGTTCCTTCATTTTCTTCATATTTCTTTTACTTTCTCTGCTTCCAAAAATCCCATTTCCACTTCTTCTTTTTGCTCGTGGCTTAAAGCTCGTCCTTATTGTCTAATTGTGTAAGAAGCAGATATCACAACTGTCTGCGTCGGAGCATGTCACAATACTGAATTTGAAGAGAGAAAAAGTGGTGTCAGTGCAGTAATTAGTTCTGGGGCATTAACTGCTTATCAGTGGACACTTTTATTAGCCCCCTTGTTTTGGCTGGTTAGCCTTCTGGACATGGAGCCAAATGGTGCTCTGAGTTGCCTGGTCAACCATAAAGGAATTCCACAGCCATGCCAGCGCCCTTAATGCTGCGACAAGACCTAATTGTGATTTTGACTTCAATACCACCACAGGAACCACATGCTGTGAAATGTTCAACATTCAGCATCGCTCCGCAATTAAGTGGAAGCTTTATAATCGTAAATACCATTTGTAGACTACATCCGAAGCCAAAAAAAAAAATGTATTCAAACGTCAGACAGTTTGGGTTTTCAAATGACACATGAAGGGATTCCACCTTAAAGCCTCGCAGATGAGTCAGTAATAAACATTTTAGGATGCATGTGAATGCATTTTCTGGCATTATTTTTTATTTTTATATGCTCACTGTAAAAAAAAAATCTGTAATTTAACAGAATTTTCACTGTTTATTTTACAGATTTTTCCTGTATTTTTAAGATACAGGAAAATATCAATGAAATGACAAAAACAGACTGTGATTTTACATGTCAAATGGAAAATAACATGAAAAAACTGTAACTGTGAATAACCAAAAAAATTCCGTTTTTTAAAAGAATTTTTTTCTTTTTTAACAGAAAAATACAGTTAAAATACATTTGTAAATGTATCGTAATTTCACAAATATTTCTTTTCTATTTATGAGATTAAACTGTTAATCTAAAGTTTAATACTGTAAAAAAAAAAAAAAAAACGAGATAAAATTACTGACAATTAACCGTAACAGAAGTATTTGTTCTGTCAGTTGAACCAGACTTGTTTGTTAATTGACAAATATCTTGTGTAATTACAGGAGGTTTCACAACAAAAATGTTGAATAAATGTATTTTTGTGAATGTATAACATGTATAAGCACTGATAAACTGTCCAAATACAGTTTTTAGCAGTGGATTGGACAACTGAGTCTCATTGAAAATTTTACATATATATGGAATTTGATTGTTTTAATACATCAAAACATTCTTTATTAAACATTAAAAAGTCAAAAAAAAAAAAAAAAAAAGAGAAAAAAAAAGCAAAATCTCATGTAAAGTTAGGACGAAAAACTGTATTTGAATTATGGAAAATCACCATATTTTTATGAGATGGTTATTTTCCGTTATTTAACAGTATTTTTTCGGCACCTCTGCTGCCGGAATAATACTGGTTTTTTACAGTTTTTTTTTTTTTTTACAGTGCATTTTTAGACTAGATCCAAAGCCAAAAAAACCCCCAAAAAAACAAGTATTCAAACATCAGACAGTTTGGGTTTTCAAATGACACATGAAGGGATTCCACCTTAAAGCCTAACAGATGAGTCAGTAATAAACATTTTAGGATGCATGTGAATACCTTTTCTGGCCTTATTTTTTATTTGTATATGCTGTCAGTGGAAGTCAGTAGCAAGTAATTCATCATAAACCCACAATTGTACATTTCAGGCATCGATGTTCTGCCAAAAACGATCATTTGGAAGCAATGCGCACATACTGAGTGAAGAATTTCCACTCTCAAACTGCCGTTTCATGATGTGTATAGTTTTTTTTAAGCGCTGGAAACAGGCCCACATGTAGAGGCATGTCGCTTGGTCATCCATGAAGGAATTCAGCTCCACCACAACAGCCAAAACAACCACAGAATGTCAAAGCATACTGGTGCAGTAACCATGGAGACTCTTCTGCTTTGGCTGAATGGGGGTGGGTGAGGGCCTTTGAGAAGCATTCAAGTACTACTGGCAGGCCAAGATGAAATTGCAAGGCATTCACAAGCATTTGAATATTATTTAGATCTACTCTTTTTGGCGTACGGCTCGAAGATGGCTTTGATAGCGAGGCGAATTAAAATAAAATGCTGAGTGCTTGTTTTGGGCTATCTGGCATGTGGCGTGAACACTTAAGAGGCTTTAAAAAGGAAGGAAATGTTATCTGACATGTGGTGTTACTGCTTTAGAGAATACTTGTATGACTTATAATTAAAAATTAACTTTTCAAGAGCGGCACGGGGTCGCTCGAAGAACTGGAAGACGGTCCACAACTGAAAAAACCCCAACTAAACCCTACACTTTAGAGCAGTGTTTTCAACCCTGGGGTCAGGACCCCACATGGGGTCGCCTGGAATTTCTAGTAATTGATAGAAAAAGCAAAAAACAACTTACTAATAAATAATATATGTTGAGTTGACAGAGACAATCCCAGTCCATTTCAGACAAACTGTGGTTGTGAAACTGCAGCACTGTGGTTCTGTTTGTGTGTCACATGTTCACTGTGGTCAGTTTCAGATGCTGCAGCTCTTTCATAATTCATAGTTTCAGTTCTTGTTTGTTCAGTATTAATTGTCCTCCTTGTAAATCCCAGCTGGACTGACTGGACAGATCCTGAGCCTTTGTGCAGTAATCTACACCTGGATTTACTGCCTCTGTCCACAATAATATACACTATATAGACTAAATGTCCTCTGAAATTAACCTGGATTTGAAACATACACTGTAGAAAAAAATTTTTAAAAAGTAAAAAAACAGTATTATTCCAGCAGCAGGGGTGCCGAAAAAATATTGTTAAATAATGGAAAATAACCATCTCATACAAATACGGTAATTTTCCATAATTAAAATACAGTTTTTTGTCCTAACTTTACATGAGATTTTTCTTTTTTTTTTTTTTTTTTTTTTTTTTTTACTTTTTAATGTTTAATAAAGAATATTTTCATGTATTAAAACAATCCAATTACCTATAAATACATCTATAAATAATTTTCAATGAGACTCAGTTGTCCAATCCACTGCTAAAAACTGTATTTGGACAGTTTATCAGTGCTTATACATGTTATACATTCACAAAAATACATTTATTCAACATTTTTGTTGTGAAACCTCCTGTAATTACACAAGATATTTGTCAATTAACAAACAAGTCTGGTTCAACTGACAGAACTAATACTACTTTTATGGTTAATTGTCAGTAATTTTATCTTGTTTTATTTATTTATTTTTTACAGTATTAAACTTTAAATTAACAGCTTAATCTCATAAATAGAAAAGAAATATTTGCGAAATTATGATACATTTACAAATGTATTTTAACTGTATTTTTTTGTGAAAAAAGAAAAAATTTCTTTTAAAAAATGGAATTTTTTTGGTTATTCACAGTTATAGTTTTTCATGTTATTTTCCATTTGACATGTAAAATCACAGTCTGTTTTTGTCATTTCATTGATATTTTCCTGTATCTTAAAAATACAGGAAAAATCTGTAAAATAAACAGTGAAAATTCTGTTAAATTACAGATTTTTTTTACAGTGTAGTATAGCAAGCTGTTACATGATGAAAAACAAATGAATTTTAGCAAAAAGAAAAAAAAAAATTCTCAGTTTTGAAAATCTGGGGTTGTCAGAAATGTGTGATGTTAAAATGGGGTCAGGAGTAAAAAAAGGTTGGAAACCCCTGCTTTAGAGGCCGGCTTCAAACTCCTAACAGACCTACTATTTTTCACACATTTGTTGCTGTTTTAAAGGAACCAGGGCGATGGGCTCCTCTCCGTGTGTGTGTTTGCGTCTGCTCGTGTTGACTCAGGCGAACAGCTCGGCCCTTCCACCCTTCCACCTGGCCCGCAGCGTTTAAAGCGTTGGCGGAAGACAAATACAGCAGGCCCCAGGAAATGAGACTTGAGAGAAGCTGACATGTTAAATGTAACAGTCAAACAGCAGCAGGCCGACTTCACACCGCTCTGCCGTGTGTGTGTGTGTGTGTGTGTGTGTTTGAGTGCGTTTACCCGATTAGATTTTCAATAGATGACATTGTTGCTGGTGCGGATTCAAAGACACAAGAGTCACTTAAGTCACACAAGCCGGGGCGTATACGTTCAACACGTGTACGCACTCGCACATCCACTACGATTCCACACAAATGAGAGGAAAAGACTGGACGCTGCACACATCCTGCATGTGTGGGCTGGTCCGCAGGTTTGGTAAATAGAACCACATTCCAAAAACACAATGGAACAGACAGAACAGAACTACCTTTGGCTGCTTATTAATGTTGTTTTTAGTTTGTTTTTCTTTAATTATTTATGATCGCTCATTAAAATTCAAGTAGCTGCTGTCTGTGCACGGTGAAGATGAAAACATAGATAGATGTAATTTGCATTATAGATAGATATTCAGTCTAAGCCTCATGTGAACAAATGGCTTTTCTTTCTTTCGTCAATAAAAAAAAAAAGGCAAACGCTTAATGAACTCATTTGAAAGGAAATGCAACAATGGCAAGGTGACCAAACATTTGCATCATTTTCTGGATAATTTGTTCAAAATTAATAAAAAATGAATAGGTCCAGTAGTGTATAGGGATGTAAGAAAGTATCGGTTCTGCAAGATATTGCGATATTTCATTTCACAATACTGTAGCGATGTTAAAAAGTACTGCATTGATATTTTTAGGTATTTATTCAAATGCAGATATAGTGGAGGTTCATTTTTGTTTTTTTAAATTTTGTTTATTCTTATTTAACACTCTTTTATTCAATAATGTTGGTTCCTTTGTTTGGATTGAACTCAAATCCTGTTCTGATGTTAGTTGTGAACTAATAGAATCTGAACATTTGAACAGGATCTGAAACTGGAATGTCTGTAAAACACAATTTCAGTTTGAACACAGTTTGAACATTTGCTGATAGAACATTAGATCCTGTTGGGATCAAATACAAATGTGTTTAGTATTTGTGCAGATTTCTGCTGGAATTCAATTCTTCAAGGAAATAATTATTAAAAAAAAAAAAAAATAAACAAACAAAAAATTGTCTTTTTAACAGTATCATGATGTATCGTGATATATCGTATCGGGATCCTAGTATTGTGATTTGTATCATATTGCCAGATTCTTGCTGATGCACAGCCCTAGCAATGCTAGGGCTGCACGATTAATCGTTAAAAGATCGTGATCTCAATTCACACATGTACGCGATCTCACGATTCTTAAACATTTTATTTCACGGGCTGCATTAAAAAACAAATGTCCACAAACGCAGAACCGCCCCCTCCTCCTCCCTCAACCAATGGTAAAGCGTCTTCACAACAGGTGAGCCTGCTGCTGTCGGCTGCAGTTGAGTGACGAAATGCCGCGTTTCCGCCACGTGGAACCGGCTCGGCCCAGTATTCCTGCAGACCGTTTCCATTACAAGATACTACTGACTTTACAGTACCTGGTCGTCATAGCGATGTGGCGTGTTATTTCCGTGTCATCTGTTCAGAGTTGTTGAAAACTCGCTCGTTGCGTGTTGTCTCGTCTGAATTTTTACGTTGGCCACCACAGCCTGAACCTCCTGGACTGACCCTGGTGTAGTGCTGGGCTGTTCTCATGTGGATGAATGTACCCACAGATTTACTGTCCACTAACGCATCTGTTTTTGTAAAAGGGCGGGGCACAGAGAAAACTGTCTGACCAATCAGCGGTCTGCAGTGTGTACACGTCACATTTTAGTATCTGGTCCCCAGTCCTGGAACCTCGGCGGAGGTGATACCAAAAAACTAGTACCAGGTACCAGATTCCAGGTCCTTTTCCGTAATGGAAACGTAAAAAGGCCGAGTCGAGTTGAGTCGAGCTGATCCCACGCAGTGGAAACGCGGCAAAAGTGAATTAGAGCGAAGGAACGTCTGCGGTAAAGAGAGTGGAATGGATGAAAACCCCAGTGGGAGGGGCCAGAGTCGCCCACCTGAACTGGTGTCCGATAAAGGTTCACATTGGGCGGTTTTAATCTCATGTGGGTCTTCTTTTCTGTCGTCCTGATCCAAGTGTCTTTTCACTTTCTCTGTTCTTCTTTTCTTTCCCGGTGACGATAACTCAACCTTTAATCGAGAATCAAAAGTCTCGCCCCCTCTCCAAAAATTTAGCGATGCACCGATACCACTTTTTTCCAGACCGAGTACAAGTACAAGTATTTACATTTGAGTACTGGCTGATACTGAGTACCGATACCGTACTTAATAATCCTATCCCAGTTGTTGGTTCCTTTTGTAAATGTGCTTTGTTGTCATTAGTCGGACTGGCCGCTCTTCATTAACCATACAGGACATCTACCACAAAGAAAAGTGAAGTTTTATGAGAAGAAGAAGAAAGTCAGTTATAATAAACATGTAGACGACGGAGGCAAAAAATTTGTGATTCCCATTTTATGCCAGAGTGGTGCAGCCCTACTCCCTGTATGCACAGCTAACCCTGTGTATCTGTGTAAAAGCGGTTTGTCAAAGGTTTCCTGGCTCTGAGTTTGGATGCTCGGAGCAAAGCACTCAAAAAACCAACTCCCAGGAGGTTGTGAACTTAGAAAAAAAGCACATTTCTTTGTCACTGTAGACTCTTGAACAGAAAAGCTGATCCCCATGAGCAAAACAGCAGCCATTAGCTAACCCACGCCGGCTGCAGAAATCGTACCCGCTTCCGTGCTGCGTTGTCGGAGTCGTGCTTAAACCCAGCGCATTTCAAGCAACAGGAAGTAAACACTCCGGCAAATGTGTCACGGGGCATAAATGCTCATTTCCAAGCCTATTTGCAGATTTGTGTAACGGATCAGGATGTCATGAGTCATCCATTCATCCACCCATTTATCCCTTTATTCATCCACCCACCCATCCATCCACACAGTCATCCACCCATCAAGCCATTTATTCACCCCACCCATTCATCCGTCAATCTCTCCTTTTATGATGGGCAGTCATTCAAAGGGACAAGAGCTGTCGTCTGCCAACGTGCGCTCATGATTCACGTCCTAAAGTCTGAAATCATGCATGTGTGTACGAGTGTGTGTTTGTATGACACATGGAAAAAAGCGACAGAGGAGGTGGAGGAGGGGCTTGTGTGTTGGCTTTCTGTGTGTGTGTGTGTGTGCACTGTAAAAAAAACAAAAAAAAACAAAAAAAAACATAAAAAAACAGTATTATTCTGGCAGCAGGGGTGCCAAAAAAAATACAGTTAAATAACACTAAATAACCATCTCATAAAAATACGGTAATTTTCCATCATTAAAATACAGTTTTTTGCCCTAACTTTACATGAGATTTTGCTTTTTTTTTTTTTTAATTTACTTTTTTTTTTGTTTTTGAGAAGAACATAACACAAATACTTACACTAACAGAACAAAACAGAACAAACAAACAAAGGGGGGAGAGTACAGCTTTAGAGCAGCATCTAGTCCACATGTACATACATCACACACATATTATTATTATTATTTTTCCTTTACAGTAAAGTTTGAGGATCCTAGGAAGTTATATAAAGTCTGGTCTCACAGTTACAATATAAGTGAGCCACTTTGACCAGTTTTCAGTAAAAATATCAGTTTTACATCTTAAATTAAATGTGATTGAGATTTTGCTTTTTTTTTTGACTTGTTAATGATTAATTAAGAATATTTACATGTATTAAAACAATCATATTACCTATAAATATATATATATATATAAATTAGAGCTGAACGATATGGACAAAATTTCATATCTCGATATTCATGCCAGATATCTCGATATTGATACGATACGATATGACTACAGGTTCGGTGAAAACCAAGCCTTTTTCAGAAAAATACAAACATCATAATACAAAAGAATGTGGAAAGTGCAGTTTTATTGATAAGAACTCACTGCCAGTCATCAACAGTAACGTAAAGTACGAATAAATGAAATTTGTTGTGACTTCCAGAGCTGTACATGCAGGGCTAGCGTGGGGGAAATCTATATCGTTTATATCTTGGTTTTTTCGATATTAGTATCTTGAATGTTCATGTCTAGATATCGATATGATAACGATATATCTGTCAGCCCTAATATAAATAATTTCCGATGAGACTCAGTTGTCCAATCCACTGATAAAAACTGTATTTGGACAGTTTATCAGTGCTTATACATGTTATACATTCACAAAAATACATTTATTCAACATTTTTGATGTGAAACCTCCTGTAATTACACAAGATATTTGTCAATTAACAAACAAGTCTGGTTCAACTGACAGAACAAATACTTCTATTACAGTTAATTGTCAGTAATTTTATCTGTTTTTTTTTTTTTTTTTTTTACAGTATTAAACTTTACATTAACAGTTTAATCTCATAAAGAGAAAAGAAATATTTGTGAAATTACGATACATTTGCAAATATATTTTAACTGTATACGAAAAAATTTCTTTTAAAAAATTTATAGTTTATGGTTATTCACAGTTTCAGTTTTTTCATGTCATTTTCCATTTGACATGTAAAATCACAGTCTGTTTTTGTCATTTCATTGATATTTTCCTGTATCTTAAAAATACAGAAAAAATCTGTCAAATTATCAGTAAAAATTCTGTTAAATTACAGATTTTTTGCAGTGTGTGTATTGTGTTTGTATATCCACAGGCTGGGCGGACAGAGCAGGAGTTGGGACTGACAGGGGATGTAGTAATGGGATGTCTTGATAGATTGGAGCGGAGACTGCAGAAATACTCTGAGACGGGCACAAAGAGAGGGGAGGCGGGTGAGATAGAGAGAAACGGGGTTAATAGAAAGTGAGAGAGTGAAAGCAAAAGAGAAAATGAGCACATGGGGGGGGCACAGAAGGACAGGTGAGTAAAAGTAGGAGAAACTGAGTAATGGAGTGGTTTACTGTTTCAGTGTCCTTCTGCTGTTCACTTTGACCTCCATCAAGGTTATTATCATTAACGAAATGACTAAAACTAGAATTGTAAAAGCATTTTCATGAACTGAAATAAATAAAAAGTAGAATTAAACGAAAAAAACATAACTAACTGAAACTGTATTGTGTGTTTACAAAACTAACTAAAACGGATAAAAATGATGGATAAAATTCCATCATTTGTCATTTTGTTTTCATCAATCGTCGGATTGATATGAAGTCAATTTCAAGCAATTTTAGCTAATGTCACCACATGATATTTAAGGGTCCGTCACTTGTGTTCACTTGTGGTTTCCAGTCGTCTTCTGGTCCCCACTCTACCTGGAAACATGCAGACTAAAACTGGGAGAAAGCAGCAGAGTCCTGTCTGGGATTTATTTGAATACGACGACAGAGAAGAAGAGAAAAGAGACCACTGAACTACAACCAAGCATTTAGAAAAAACCAAAAACTAATAAAAACTATCAAACCTGCTGTACAAAAACAAATTAAAACAAACTGAATTAGAGAAAAAAAAAGTCCAAACTAAATAAAACTGAACTATGATGAAAAATCCAAAACTATTAGAACCTTGACCTCCACACGCTGTACCCAGTGTGTGGGCGGGGCTTATTTGCATACAGTACGATCACTTTGCGTTTGCGTGTTGTACTTACTGCTTCAAAGAGCGTAACAATTTAATAAGAAAATCAGTTTCCGTACTAAATGGACTGTGATGCAATGGGAGCACAAATCCATCTCCCTCCTGTTTAAAATGCAGCAGAACTCTGAAGTTTAAGTCTAATCTAAGTTTTGTTTTTCCCTCTTGTGTTTCCAGATTGTTCAGATGAGAAAAATGCAATAACACACGTCAGGGGGGTGGAGGGGGTGTATACATATTTAAGAATCTGTTTGAAATGTTAGCGAGACGCCACAGTTCATCTAAAAGCCAGGAAATTGTCGACAACAACTTGGAGATATTTGAGAAAACACTGCAAAAGGAAGAATAAGAAGGGAAAAAAACACTTATTTCTGGTTACAACTACTCGAGTCATCTGATTTATAAAAAAAAAAAAAAATCTAATCTATATTTCAGAAAAACACTCCACTGTCAGTTTGTTTTTTTACCCCCAGGACAGCAGCCCTAAATTAAAGTCAAACATGTACCCTCTCACAAGAAAGGTTATGCTTTTACAGAAAAAAAAAAAAAAAAAAATTATGAAGAGCCAGAAAAATAGCAGGCCTCTCTTTGTGAAGCAGCCGAAGGCAGTGTGCCATCATGTGCACTGTGTTTAAGTGTGCAGACATCAGGTGGATTTGCTGCAGAGCCACGGCTTCTCTGAAGTTCACCTCAAACCAGGTGTTTAGCCTGTGCAAAGCCTGGCCTGTAATCAGCTGAGCTCCACTGGAACGACAGGAATTCAAGAAAAGCCTCAAATCTGTACAAAACTCACGCCTAGGTGCCAAGGAAATTAGAATGTGTTTTTTTTTGTTTTTTTTTCTTTTCCCTCTGTTGCTTTCTTTTCTCTTTAAGTGATAAGTGGGTTTGTTTGTCAGATGTTCAGTCGGGTACTTTTTTTTTTTTTTTTTTTTTCCTATGCATTACTTCTTTGTATTTTTACTTCACACTGTAAGCCTGGACTTTGTATTTACTAAAATGCTTTAATTACAATGTACTTTAAATGATTTAAGTTTTTTTTACATTGCTATAAAATGTTAAGTATATTCTAGTAATATTAGGCCTGTAACGGTACATGTACCGAACCGAACCGTTTCAGTACACACCTGTTCGGTTCAGTCCACAGCTGTACCCAAACGGCACAGTATGATGAGAAAAAGAAAAAGAAACGAAAGACATTGTTTGATGCGGAACTTTAAATCTGCACAAGTTCCACACGGACATATGGAAGGATGCACACATTGACCCGACATACAAAATAGCAGTTGATATAAGGTAAAAAAAAAACAACAAATATGATGTGAACCTGGAAGGAAGAGACTGCAGACCCTCCACCATCAGTCCAGTCCAGTTTGGATCAGTTCAGGTTCAGGTGAAAGACAACAACGAGGAAAGAGGCGTTAATAAGACGGACGTTATTTACCGCCGATGAACTACGGTAGTTCTAAAACACTGACACTGGCTCTGTCTGACTGACTCTCACACACGCTGTATAACAGAAGAACAGAACCCGTAGTTGGACGTTGAAAGTAAATAAAGTTTCACTTTCGTTTCACGCCAGCGTTTGTTACATTAGTTACGGACCCCCCCACCCCCCCGGCTCCGACCAAAAAAAAAAAAAAAACCATCCCCCACACACGTACACAAAGTGTCCTAAACAGTTTGTCTGTCCTAAAATAAATAATTTGGTTAATTTTTTGTTGTCAGTGTTTCTCTTTAGTTTGTTTCAACAGAATACCAGTTTGTCCTCTTGTTAATGTTGCACTTCATGTGGAATTTTTTGGGTATTTTTCTGCAGAATGTGAACTGACAGAACTGTGATTTGATTTTTGTGGTGTGTTCAAAACTACCTGTCAGGGAAAAGTGCAATACTGATGTTTAAAACACGTAGTAATATTAATAATTCATTTTATTTTCTATTTATAGCAGCAGAATTGTATTATTCCTGTTTTTCTATATTCTATTGTGTCCAAAAATTGGGGGGAAATTTTTCAAAAATTCATAAATGTATTAAAGACATTTTGAGGGGTTTTCTGTCTTCCTGCACTGAACCGAAAAAAAAAAAGAAAAAAAAGAACCGTGGCTTTCAAAACCGAAAACGTACAGAACCGAAAATAATCTGTCGACATAGTCAAAAGTATGAAACAGTTGAAGTTGAATCCTACTATCATGCACGTTCTGTGTCTGGTGTCTGGCGTCCGATCGATGTTCCATCACAGGAGGGCGTTTGTACAGGTTTTCCTCAGCCTTCACAGGCTGATCACCACCAAACTCACCAGATGAATACAAACATTCCCTGACTGTCTATAGGCTCAGTTTTATGTCTGTAGTCAAATGTTGTGAGGTATGCTGGGAGATTTTAGCCTCTCATGCTATCATACAATGGCACCACGGGTACAATGCCGCTATTGGATTTAAATCCCTCAGTTTTAGTCCTGACCACACCTTTTTTTCTGTGCATTGCATTGTGGGTATTGTTCCTGTTGTTGTAAACGTGTTGTTTTTCTGTGCAGGGTTCAGTGGGTTGTGCAGTTAGTGTTCGTTTGGACTGAATGTGTGCGTGTCAGTGTTTATTGGCCTTTTTGTGTTTGTTTGTGTATTTGTGTACAGCTGCACCAGGAGTCAGAACCAGAGGAAGAACTATGGATTTACTGTTCATGTACAGTTGTTCCTATTCAATGTAAATTTTTTTATCTTGTCAAAATAAAAGCACTTCCTGTACTGGCAAATTACGTTGAGCTAACTTCCTGTCTAACTTCATCCACGCTACAATAAATGAAGTTGAATAAATATACAAGCAATTTATATTGCAAAAGATTTTCATTTTAATCAACTTGTAATTGAGTCCAATGAACTGATGATATTTAGTCAAATGATTATACAAAGCAACTGACACTGCAACAAATTTTAGTTAAATTAACTTGGCATTAATGTGTTGGACTTAAAATTCCATTCAAATCAAGCATTTCAGTTTAATATACTCAAGTTTTCATCACTCATTACTTGCATTTTTTAAGGCAACCAGTTTCCTCAAATTTTTAAAGTAAACTCAACTTATCCGCTCTTACAGTGTGTGTCCATGTGTGCAGTAACAAAGCATTGGCGAGTCCAGCAATTATTAATGCGAACCTCTGCAGATTATTAATAGAAAGGACAGAAGTGAAGAAACAAATCAGCATGTGTGTCATTTTCTTAAACAAAGCCAGAAGACAAGCTGGCCTGTTCATCTCTGATTTGTTTGTTTACACAGGAGAGAGAGGAAAAGAGAGAGAGACACACACAGAAGTGTAGCGGTTTCATCCGTTGCGTCGTCCCTCTGCTTCGTTGTTATTCTGAGATGCTAGCAGGGTCGCTAGCAAAGCCAATACGGTCATTGTTTGCCGCTCGCTATCGGAAAGTACAGGACTGCACTTTAAAAGACTGTCACCCACTTACCCCAGAGAGAAAGAGGGAGAGAGGGAGAGAAAGTGGAGGAAAAGCACCGAGAAAGTCATTAGGGAAGGATGGGGGGGGGGGGGGGGGGGGGTGAATAGAGTGAGTGAGCTAGCTATCGCAGCGTGCAGCAGTGTGTTTAAATGGCATGGCTGCTGCTTCCCCTCCCTGCAGACATGAGTGGGACTGTTTGTGTGTGTTTCATATCCATGTGTGCATGTGTGTGTGCATGTGTGTGTGCATGTGTGTGTGCATGTGTGTGTGCTTTGTATGAGGATCTGCCGCTCTGTGTCAGCCTCGCAGGTTTACATGAGACTAAACACCGTTGTTATCCCGAACCCCACAGGAAGTCTGCCGGCGCTTCCACTCCCTCTGCGTCTCTCTCTC
>NC_043961.1:60817055-60864555 GCF_902148855.1 Sphaeramia orbicularis
ACTCATGTGTTGGCCAGAAAAGCCTGTTCTTGCGGCCACTTTCATTAATAACAGTAGATGATACAAGCACCAAAGGGGGCATTAGAGTCCCAGCAGCACCTGCATACTGATGATACTGTTACACCTGCATACTGATGATACTGTTACAGATGATACTGGTACACCTGCATACTGATGATACTGTTACAGATGATACTGGTACACCTGCATACTGATGATACTGTTACAGATGATACTGTTACACCTGCATACTGATGATACTGTTACAGATGATACTGGTACACCTGCATACTGATGATACTGTTACAGATGATACTGGTACACCTGCATACTGATGATACTGTTACAGATGATGCTGTTACACCTGCATACTGATGATACTGTTACAGATGATACTGTTACACCTGCATACTGATGATACTGTTACACCTGCATACTGATGATACTGTTACAGATGATACTGGTACACCTGCATACTGATGATGCTGTTACACCTGCATACTGATGATACTGTTACAGATGATACTGTTACACCTGCGTACTGATGATACTGTTACAGATGATACTGTTACACCTGTGTACTGATGATACTGTTACAGATGATACTGGTACACCTGCATACTGATGATACTGTTACAGATGATACTGGTACACCTGCGTACTGATGATACTGTTACAGATGATACTGGTACACCTGCATACTGATGATACTGTTACACCTGCATACTGATGATACTGTTACAGATGATACTGTTACACATGCGTACTGATGATACTGTTACAGATGATACTGTTACACCTGTGTACTGATGATACAGTTACAGATGATACTGTTACACCTGCATACTGATGATACTGTTACAGATGATACTGGTACACCTGCGTACTGATGATACTGTTACAGATGATACTGTTACACCTGTGTACTGATGATACTGTTACACCTGCGTACACATGATACTGTTACAGATGATACTGTTACACCTGCGTACACATGATACTGTTACAGATGATACTGTTACACCTGCGTACACATGATACTGTTACACTGCGTACAGATGACGCTGGTACAGAGGTCCAGCCTTTTCACCTGCAGCGTCCTGCAGTCAGTTATCGTTGCACTGCTGTAGTCCTGCCCCTAAGAAGACCTAGTTTTGGAAAATCCTTACATGCGTTTCTTTTCAGTTTAAAATTGGCTGTTTTGTATGTTAAACACAACCACCACCACCCCCCCCCCCCAAGGCTTGAAAAATGCTTATAAGACAGGGTTAAGTGGCCATAGATCTTCTAACAAGATTGGAACTAAAGCTCAAATTAGAAAATTATTTCTGATTGAAGTACTTAAGTCCACACCATTATTATAACACTATGTGACAACTCAAATACCAATTTCAATACTTATGAGTTAAAGGGCTCATACACTACGAACAAAAAGTTACAGATCTTTTCAATTTTAAGAAAAACAAGTGCATTTTAACAATATATCTGCCTTCAGATTATTAGTTCATCCTTTACACATGTGCATTACAACTTACATACAATTAGACATGCATGAACATTTAATAACAGGGCTGTGAGAAAATATCGGTTCTACAATACATCGTGATATTTCATTTCACAATACTGAATCGATATTTTTAGGTATTTATTCAAATGCAGATATTGTGGAGGTTCATTTTTTCTTTTTTATTTATATTTTACTTATTATTTAACACTCTTTTATTAAATAATGTCAGTTCCTTTGTTGGGATCGCACAAAAATTCTGTTCTGATGTTAATTCTGAACTAATAGAATATGAACATTTGAACAGGATCTAAAACTGTAATGTCTGTAAAACCTAATTTCAGTTTGAACACAGGAATATATCTGTGATATAGCATTAGATCCTAATATTTTAATGGACAACTAGAAGCACTCGGAGATGCAGGACCTCCGCCAAGGCTGATCAGTGCCCCCCCCCCCGTGTGGGCCCCCCCACCCCCGATCACCACCAAATTTAATCATTTCTTCCTTATCCATTTCCAACAAACCCTGAAATTTCATCCAAATCTGTCCATAACTTTTTGAGTTATGTTGCACACTAACGGACAGACAAACAAACAACCAAACAACAAACAGACAAACAAACAAACCCTGGCAAAACATAACCTCCTTGGCGGAGGTAAAACGACAAAAAAAAGACCACAAAAAAAAAGAAATATCCTTAACTTTTTGTTTGTAGTATATTTGTCTAAACCCACTTTCTTAGTCTGGGCTTCATTTCTTTGTGTATTTGGACCCTAATAGTTCAGACAGTTTGAATTTGAACCCTCCAGCTGCTGCCTAAACTATCTTTAGATCACTTTGGACAAAAATCCATTGGATTTCTACAACCTGTTTGAATTCCTGCTTAATTAGTTGCATCTCTAACTAGTCCCGTCTCCACATTTTGCTCATATCAGCTCCAGACTTCAGACCAACATTTCTCCAGTATTTCTCCATAATTGTTGTCGTCATCAGCGGTTGGAGTCCAGACTGAAGTGTCTCCTGTGCATTTAAAGGGCCAGCGCTCACCTTTCTGGTGTCATTCCTCAGAAATAGGGTTGCAGATGGACCTGTGGAGTTGAATGAAGGAAGAATTCAGAGCCAAGCAGAGCATTTACAGTTTATGGAGAGCACAGGGAAATGAGGGAAAAGGAAGAATTCCAGTTTAAAAAAGAAAAAATATCACTGTTTAAGTGATTTATCACCATTCATGATAACATTATCCTTTGTATTTTGGGGAAAATCAGGTATTTTTCCTATATCCTACTCTATAATGCACATTTCAGCCCCGCCCCAGGTCCCATCGATGTGTGATCGATGTTTGTTGCAGCACAGGAGGACGTTTGTACAGGTTCTCCTCAGCCGTCACAGGCCCGATCGCCGCCAAACTCCACCAAATGAATACAAACAGTACCTGACTATCTACTAGGCACACTTTTCATGTCCATATTCAAATGTTCTGAGGTATGCTGGGAGATTTTAGCCTCTCATGCTATCGTACAATGACACCATGGGTACAATGCCGCTAGTTTAAATCACTGATCATGTAGATTATCATGAAAAGTTCAGATTAAAGTTGTACACACAGTTGTACATGCAAAATATCCCTCCTTTAAAAGAAAATAACCTAGCAGTAGTACTGTCAGGGCTCATAAGTCATATTTTGGTTGGTTACTTAGTTTACAGGTTTACAACCCATGTGTCCCACCGGTACAGTAGGAAAGCAAAGTAAAAAAATGACTGACTACTATGTATAATGCACAGGTGTCAAACATGGGGACCAGGGTCCAAATCCAGCCCACCAAAGGATCCAGTTCCGGCCCTTTGAATTTACGAAATGCAAAAATTACACTAAGATATGAACAATCCTTTTAGTTCAGGTTCCACATTCAGACCAATTTAATCACCAGTGGGCAGGATTCAGTCAAATACTATCAGAATAACAGAGAAATAATGACAACTCACATGTTTCTCTTTGTAAATGTAAATATTTTCATGTATTACACTAAAACAAAGTATAATTTCGTGAAAAATGTGAATAACCTGAACAAATATGAAAACCTGAATGTCTTAAGAGAAGTCAGTACAATTTTAACAATATTCTGTCTGTTACTAAATGTTTTGTGTGTGTGTAGATCCACTGTGATCTGTAAGATCTAATGTACATGTGGAAATGATGAATGAATGAATGAATGAAATCTGTATTTCGAACATGTAGACAATAAAATAAAAACAAAATCAACCAGTAAAATATAAGTACTGGTACATAAATGATTGATAAGCAAACAAACCACAAAAATAAATACATAAATATTAATAACAACAACAACAACAACAACAATAATAATAATAAGATAAAGAAAACAAAGGAAATTGAATTATACATGCTCGAAAAGGAGTAGGAAGAAGTAAAAACTTATGTCCTCCTACCCCCAATTACTATTCCTTATGATCACTATTTAGCGATTATTATTTTGCATGAATATCAATATAACAATAATAATAATAATAATAATAGTAACAACAACAATAACAATAATAATAATAGTAGTATAACAATATCATACATCCTTTTTCCTGAAACTGAGGCAGAATATTGTTAAATTACACTTATTTTTTCAGTTGTTCATGTTATTCACATCTTTTTGAAAGGATAGTTTGTAGATGTAAACCTGTTCATAATGTAAATGTACTTTTGTTTTTGCTTTTTAAAACAGAAAAAAAGTTTGGAGTTGACATTATTTATTATTGTTTTGTTATTATTTGACTGGTTCGACCCACTGCAGATCAGATTTAGCTGAATGTGGAACTGAACTGACATGAGTTTGACCCCCTGGTCTAATAATGTGCTTTTATCAGATCATAAAGTGCTGTATGTACTTTCTCAGGTTTGTTTAAATGGTCCTGCTCCCTCTTTAAAACCTTGTCTTCTTAGGTTGATGTCCTGCCCCCCAGGACAGAATCCTCGGCTCTATGTGAATGTGAAGTGAATGAATAACGGGCGTTGTATTCGGTGGCGGGGGGGCCCAGACCTCTCAGTTAAAGGTGAATGTGCAGGCGGTGCTGTCACTGAGCTGCAGACCTCTCACACTCTGGCACATTTTCATAAGAAAAGGCTATTAGTATGAGAGCCAACGCCAAGCACAAAAATTGATTTGGCCTTTTCGCTCCACAACCTTGAGCGCCGACCTTCGAAATACCTGTGTGTGTGTGGGGGGGGGGGGGGGCGGGCTCGCATCTAAAGAGAAGGGAAAGGAAAGCACATGAAGGGGGGGGGGGGGGGTGAAATTTTTAATAGAGGGTACAGAGGAGGAGAAAGGAGAGGAAACACACTGTGTGTGTGTGTGTGTGTGTGTACGTATGTGTGTGTATGTGTATCTGTGTGTATGTATGTGCGTGTGTGTATGTGTGTGTATGTATATATGTATGTATATATGTATGTGTGTGTGTATATGTGTGTGTATATATGTACATATGTATGTGTGTGTGTATATATGCGTGTGTATGTGTGTGTGTGTGTGTATGTGTGTATAGGTGTGTGTGTATGTGTGTGTGTGTATGTGTGTACGTGTGTGTGTGTGTGTGTGTGTGTATGTGTGTATATGTGTGTGTGTATATGTCTGTATGTGTGTATATGTGTGTGTGTGTGTATGTGTGTATATGTGTGTGTGTGTATATATGTCTGTATGTGTGTATATGTGTGTGTGTGTGTATCTGACAACACACACAAACAGAGGTGGGAGGTGTTTCAGCCGTGTGTTTCAGCAGGAGGACGTACAGACGTGTGGTATGGGTCTGATCTGTGCCCTTTTGTTCAGACAGGTGTGAAGTTTTCCAGACCTTTGGCTCACTGCTTCTCAGACCAGGAGCTTTTAGGTTTTCTGTGCTTTCCTTCGGTCGTCTGTCCTCTAACATGTGGGCAGTTTTTAGGGCTGGGGGAAAAATCCATTTGAGCGATTTTGGATTGATTTCATTCATCGATTTTCAGGTTTTTTTCACAATTTTTTGCAAATAACAGTTTTTAATATAAACATTTTCCTGTAATTGTACTTTTTTTACACTAAAACAAAGATAAAATTAGCGTTTTCATTCTTCATAGGTTTAATATGATAGTATTTTACTGGTTCTGACCACTTGAGATCTAACTGGTCTGTATGTGGAATCTGAATTAAAATCATTTTCACATCCTTGATTGTTAACGTCTTCAGTGTCATTTTTGTATTTCACTAATCCATCCTGTGGACCAGACTGGACCCTTTGGTGGGCCGGATCTGACCCTGGGCCACATGTTTGACACCTGTTGTACATTATACTGTTGTGTTCACATTTTCACATTTAGAGACTTTTAATTTTAATTCAAATGTGGCGTTAACTTGTTACCTCTCAGTATTCTTATTCTTATTCTTATTCTTATTCTTATTATTATTATTATTATTATTATTATTATTATTATTGTTATTATTATTATTATTATTATTATTTTTTTTTTTTTTTACTCTTTTTTTATAAGTCTATTTTGCAAATTTGCATTTGTGCTTGTATGTGCAATAACTGTTTTTTTTTTTAAATTTATTAATTTTATTTTGTTTAATATGTTTTTTAGCTGTGTTTATGTTTTGTATCTGTCTTTTTGGTCATATCTTGACCTTGAATTTCCCCCTGGAGATTAATAAAGTATCTATCTATCTATCTATCTATCTATCTATCTATCTATCTATCTATCTATCTATCTATCTATCTATCTATCTATCTATCTATCTATCTATCTATCTATCTATCTATCTATCTATCTATCTATCTATCTATCTATCTATCTATTATCTATCTATCTATCGATCTATCTATCTATCTATATCTTTATCTATATCTATATCTTTATCTTTTTTTCTAACTCCTTTTGTGACTCAGGGAAATGCACAAGAATTCCAGTGTACCTATACTACTATGTGTCTGTGCAAATGACAAATACAGTCTATTCTATTCTATTCTATTCTATTCTATTCACATTTAAAGTCAGTGTGTTCAGAATTGTAAATGTGCTTTGTAGGTTATTATTGGCAGTCTAAGACTTTATGTAATTGATATTTTATGACAAGAGTGTTGCGTAATAACAGCTAAAGTGTCAGTGGAACTCATTTCCTGCGGTCAGTGGAATAATCTTACAGCTGTTTGAACTTTCCCTTCACCACTTTCAGTCAGGACCCAAACACAGGAGTTTGGTTAATGTTCCCATTTCTTTTAAAACGTTTCTCCTTTTTAACACAAGGTAGTTGTTGTTTTTCCCCTTATTTTATTTTTTTTCCATCAGTTGGACATTTCAGAGTTGCCAGCCTTGCAGACCCTGCCTGCCGCTCGTACATTTCCCGGTTCTTAGATTGCGCTGTTCCAGTGTGAATGTTCCTGCTGTGGGGCTGCACCAGCGAGGAGTTTTTAACGGGGAGAAAATGGGCTGGAAGATGGATTCCCCTCGTAAACATCCTCCTGCCTGTTGGCCCACCCGGAAAACCCCACCCCCACCCCTCCGGCTCTACAGCTCTTCCATCCATCCATCCATCCATCCATCCATCCTTTTTTTTCAGCTCACATTTTCCACTGGAAACACTCGTCTATTCCAGCACTTCCCTCTTTTCTTTTCACCCTCTCACTTTCTTTCTCTGTAGATTTTTACCTTTTCTCCTTCGTTCGTCCTCACTCACTTCTCACTTCTTTTTTTTTCCCACTTCCATGTCCTTCTGCCCCCCCCCCCCATCCCTCCCAGCTGCCCTTGTCTATCATCCCACCTAGGGATGTAACCATTACCGGTATAACAATACACTGCAGTAAAATTGCAGATGGTTACTATTACTGTTTAAATTCTAATTATCATGATAACCGTGTTTGATTACCGCGCTTTTCTACAGAAAACGCCGATGTAAAGATCTGCTTGATAAAACTGAGGCAGAATAGTGTTAAATTACACTTATTGTTTCAGTTTGTTCATGTTATTCACATCTTTTGAAAGGATAGTTTGTAGACGTAAACCTGTTCATAATGTAAATTTACTCTTTTTGCTCCTAAAACAGAAAAAGTTTGGAGTCGACATTATTTTCTCTATATTATTCTGTTATTTTCCTGGTTTCAGTCCACTGCAGATCAGATTTAGCTGAATGTTGGAACTGAACTAAAATGAGTTTGACAGCCCTGATCCAGTGTTCTATCACCAAATGTTCAAACTGTGTTCAAACTGAAATTCTGTTTTACAGACATTCCAGTTTCAGATCCTGTTCAAACGTTCAGATTCTATTAGTTCACAGCTAACATCAGAACAGGATTTGAGTTCAATCCAACAAAGGAACTACATCTGCCTCTCAGACAGAAAAAAGTGCTTTTAGGAGGATTCAAAGAACCATTACTGAATAAAACAGTGTTAAATAATAACAAATAAGATATAAACTATAAAGACAAACAAAAATGAACCTCTGCCATATCTGCATTTGAATAAAGACCTAAAATATCCATACAGTACTTTTTAATATCGATACAGTATTGTGAAATGAAATGTTGCAGATCTGATATTTTGGAACAGCCCTGGTGGTTGTGGTTCTTTTCTGTTTGACTTTTCGCCTGATCTGTGCTCTTCAGAGTTCACTTCCTCTCATCTATTGAAGGACTGTAACTGGAAACAAACAGCTGAGAGGGCAGAGAGTGAGAGCAGTGATGCGCAGTAAAATAAGGATGATGCCAGTGATATGCCACAACGTCACAGAGTATTTCACGCCTGTCGCTCAGAAAATACATTCTTCTCATCCTGGTTTTGTGCCCTCATCACAGAAGCTTCTATCTGCGATAGTCACGCTGGGTTTACGCTGACATGTGGGGGAAAAAAGATGATCAAACAGGCCCTAACGAGGATGAGATGATCATTTATTGTGTTTTAATTAGCGGTCTTCTTAAGTCCAGTGCGGTGGGATGTGTGAGTGCGCAGTGGGCTGACGGCTGTGCTCAGACCTCTGTATCCATGTCAGAGGGTTGTGCCTGAAATCTGCCTCCACACTCTTATCTGTGTCTTGGCTCTGACTCTTTAATGCCCTCACATTAACATTCATTGTGCATGCTGTTTAAACTAATTGCGTCCTCTTTTAATGTTGGAAAGTAAAAATCATGTCATCTCAGCAATTGCCAACAGGGCTGGAATCTTTTTTCTTTTTTTTTTTTTCACTTATGAAAAGTGATTTCTTGTCAAAAAGTCAGCGATAGGGCTGAAAGAAAATATCAGTTCTGCAGTATATCGCGATGTTTCATTTCACAATACTATATCGATATTAAAAAGTACTGTATCTATATTTTTAGGTATTTTTTCAAATGCAGATATCGTGGAGGTTCCTCTTTTTTTTCTTTTTTGTTTATATTTTATTTTTTAGAGCTGCAACCAATTAATCGTTTTAGGTGCTTGAAGCAAATGCAAAAATTCCCTATTCAATTAATCGACTTGAATTGATTGAAGGGAAATATTCTATTGCAGTTTTCCTGACTTGAAGCTTCTTTGTGCGTCACAATAAGCGTCCGTGTGAAACACAACAGTGGAACCAATGTTTAACAGCAGAGAAATGAAGGAAACAAAGCTGTGATTCAGCAGAATTGTGGTTGAATGATTTTTCTGGATCACGTTGAGTCGATTAATCGGTTGCAGCTCTATTATTTATCATTATTTCGCACTCTTTTATTAAATAATGTTCGTTCCTTTGTTGGGATTGAACTCAAATCCTGTTCTGATGTAGTTGTGAACTAATAGAATCTGAACATTTGAACAGGATCTGAAACTGGAATGTCTGTAAAACAGAATTTCAGTTTGAACATTCTGTGATAGAACATTAGATCCTGTTGGGATCAAATACAAATGTGTTTAATATGTGTGCAGATTTCTGCTGGAATTCATTTCTTCAAGGAAATAATTTAAAAATTTAAATTTAAAATTTCCTTTTTAACAGTATCATGATATATCAGGGGTATCAAACTCATTTTAGTTCAGTTCCACATACGGCCTAATATTTTATAAAGTGGGCCGGACCAGTAAAATAATATAAATAATAGGATAACGATCTCATATGTTTTTGAGTGAAAAAAAGTCAAATTCTGTAATGAAAATGTTTACATCTACGAACAGTACTTGAACATAACATGAACAAATATAAACCACCTGAAAATTCTTTAAAAAAATAAGCGCAATTTGAACAATATTAGGCCTTAGTTTATCATGTATACATTTGTATTATGACTTACAGATCACAGTGGATCTACAAATACAACAAACAGTTAATAACAGGCAGAATACTGGTACACTTACAGAACTGTTAAGACATTTCAGGTTGTTCCCATTTTTTGTAAAAGGCTAGTCTGTAAATGTAAACATTTTTGTGTAATTTTAACCTTTTAAAAACTGAAACCAAGAAAAAAAATTGCAGTTTTCTTTCTTTATAGGTTATTATGACGGTATTTTACTGGTTTGACCCACTTTAAATTGAATTGACCTGCAATTATTTGAATATCATTGATTTTTAATATCTTCAGTGTAAGTTCTGTATTTCACACATTCATCCCAGGGGCCGGACTGGACCCTTTGGAGGGCCGGACTGGACCCTTTGGTGGGCCGGACTGGACCCTTTGGTGGGCCGGTTTTGGCCCCCGGGCTGCATGTTTGACACCTGGGTGATATATCGTGATATATCGTATCGTGATCCTAGCATTGTGATTTGTATCGTATCGTCAGATTCTTGCCGGCACACAGCCCTGGTCAGTGAGCGATGCGTTTAAGTGTTACATTGGAAGGTTATCCCACTGTCCCCAGACGTCCTGAAGTCAGTTCGTTTGGATCGCTGCTTCTGTGTTTTGTCTTTACTTTAACTTCCCCTTCCCACCACTTTAAAAGCTTCAGTGTCAGTGTTCTCTTCCATTCTTGGTTTCTTAAATAAACGTTCCAAACAGCAGTTTTTTTTTTTTTCCTTGCTGTTTCAGAGGGGCTGGGGCTGTAACCTTGCCAGTAGTGTGTGCAGTTCTGGGGGTGGAAGGCAGACTGGAGGAGTCTGTAGAGCACACCATAACCTTTAGGCCAAACATCAGACTCTCACACTGGGTAGCTTTATGCCAGGAATCTGAAATATATTTCCTGACATTTGGGGGGGATTTGATGTATTTTTCATGTACTTTTGAGAGAGAGAGGAAACTACAAGCTCTCTGGTGAGTCCATGTGAGGGGTTTAAAAGGCACAAGTGTTTTTTTTTTTTTTATTAACACTGAGCCTAAATCTGTTATTTACAGCAAAACAATGCATTGCTCAGCCTTCTTTCAAAATAACTGCACAGTCAGTTTCATAGAGTACGCTGTAGAAAAAAAAAACTTGTAAAAAAACGGTATTATTCTGGCAGCAAGGGTGCTGAAAAAATACTGTAAAATAACGGAAAATAACCATCTCATAAAAATACGGTAGTTTTCCATCATTAAAATACAGTTTTTCACCCTAACTTTACATGAGAGTTTGCATTTTTTTGTTTTTTTTACTTGTTAATGTTTAATAAAGAATATTTACATGTATTAAAACAATCCAAGTACCTATATATATATATACATACATATATATATATATATATATATATATATAATATATATATATATATATATATATATATATAATTTTCAATGAGACTCAGTTGTCCAATCCACTGATAAAAACTGTATTTGGACAGTTTATCAGTGCTTATACATGTTATGCATTCACAATCCATTATCAATCCAGTATCAATATTTCATGAAAATATCCTTAAAATCCCTCCATAACTTTTTGAGGTATCCTGCTAACAAACAAACAAACAAACAAACAAACAAACACACAAACAAACAAACACACAAAGCAAAGTGATCCCAACACCTCCTGGCAGAGGTCATGAATTCCTCAGGAAAGGTCAGATATAGAAGTTCCGTAAACGTAGCTCTGGGTCTTTATGGGTTAAACACTCGCTTTTTGTCACATTCGTCACTTCATATTAACCCTACACTTGTTGTTTGACACTTGTTTGTTTGCATTTTCATCTTCTCTGACTGCGCCACCTGATAACTCAAATGGAATTCCACATTTATTCCTTTCCTCCCATCCCACATTTAATTAGCGGCAAATAAGTCGTCGTCATCCTGGAAGTGATCGTCCGCTTTACAGAGTAATTTACCGAGCAATTATGACAGTTGATGATGAGGTTAGTGCCTGGCAACTCACTTGTCCTTCATTGTGTCTTTGTGATTTAATTTGCGATGCCATGTCAAGAGGCAGTCTGTCTGAAGGTTTAAAACAGGGGCACACTCGCTGACTAATTCAATCAAACGTGGCTGGAGGAACCTTCTTTTAAAGATGGATGAGCATTTTTGGTTGAAGTATGATCTGTTTGTGGTCTGAGCGTGTCTGTTACCGCACTGTCGGCATTAAACTAGTTCAACGCACAAATGCAGCTAGAGCAGCCGTGTTTGATGTCATATCTAGATTACTATTTTGTTGTTATAATTGCATATGGAGTTTAAATCATCGAGGGAAAATGAGATGTCTTCTTGTAGAGCCGACCCACGAAATAAGGTTTTGTCTGGAAATAGAACGGACTGTCAGGGTTTGATAATGACGACAAATGAGGAAAACTGGTATTTGTGCATATTTCTGGAGTAGTTCAATTCTTCCGGGAAATAATCATTTAAAAAAATGAAACAAACAAAAAATTGCCTTCTTAACAGTATTGTGATATATCGTATTGTGATCCTAGTATTGTGATTTGTATCGTATCACCACATTCTTGCCGATACACAGCCCTGTGTGCGAGTGTCCAGAAGAATCATTAGGAGACTGCTGTCCTCCAAAGTACAGCCTGAACGATTAATCGGCCGGTCGATTACTCGGGCCGATTACAGTGGATCACCGACTAATCAACATCGGCCAATATGTAACCGATGTATTAACCTTCATGCTGCGGAGATTCTGTCGCTCACTGCTCCTGTGTATGTGTGTGTGTGTGTGTGTGTGTGTGTGTGTGTGCTGCCCGGAGAATTAGAGGAACAGTAAAGCGTGTCAGTTTCAGTTTCACTTCTGCTTGCGCAATCAAGCTATCATCCTGTAGAAGCCAATACTGTAATAACAACCAATGACGTAATAAATTTGCTATTTTTAAAATGTAACAGGCCAATAATGTAATATCTGGCCAATAACGTAATAAAAGTCCTGAGCCGATAACGTAATAACTTTTGGTCAGTAATGTTATAACTTGTTACGTTATTGGCTCAGTTATTACATTGGCAAAGAATTTTTTTTTTTTTTTAACCAGGCCAATAACGTAATAACCAGCCAATAAGTTCTAACATTATTGACCAAAAAGTTATTATGTTATCAGTTCAGGACTTTTATTACATTATTGGCTTATTACATTTTACAAATGGCAAATTTATTACGTTATCGGCCGTTATTACGTTATTGCCCCCCCCCCCCCACCACACACACACACACACACACACACAATCATGGAATCCCAGACTGCTACCCCCCCTCATCCCAAAGTCACGGACCACTACCCCAGTTTCCAACAAGGATGGACCACTATCATCGGTTATTGGCCAATATCGGATATTGGCCCATATATTGGATAACAGCTTTTTTTTTTTAGCTCCCAATATTGGTATCGGCCCCAAAAATCCCATATTGGTCGGGTTCTACTCCAAAGCAGTTGTGTGCAAGGTTATTATCGTTAACGAAAAGTAATGAAATGACGAAAACTAGAATTGTAAAAACATTTTCGTTAACTGAAATAAATAAAAAATATAATTGAAAGAAAAAAACGATAACTAACTGAAACTGTATTGTGTGTTTACAAAACTAACTAAAAAGGATAAATTATGAATAAAATTTCCTTCGTTTTCATCTTTGTCAATGTGGGATTGATACGAAATCGATTTCTTTGTCTCTCTCAGTTTTCTGTGCTGTCTCCATACGACACTTTTTTGCTCCGTCACTTGTGTTCACTTGTGGTTTCCAGTCGTCTTCTGGTCCCCACTCTACCTGGAAACATGGAGACTAAAGCAGCAGAGTCCTGTCTGGGATTGATTTGAATAGGAGCACAGAGAAGAAGAGAAAGAGACCACTGACTACAACTGAAACTACAACTGAACTAACAACTGAACTACAACTGAACTACAACTGAACTATAACTAAACTAAACTACAACTGAACTACAACTGAACTTACAAACTGAACTACAACTAAACTACAACTAAACTACAACTGAACTACAACAACTACAACTGAACTACAACTGAACTACAACTGAACTACAACTGAACTACAACTGAACTACAACTAATACACTAAACTACACTAAACTACACTGAACTACAACTGAACTACAACTGAACTACAACTGAACTACAACTAAACTAAAACTAAACTACAACTAAACTACAACTAAACTACAACTGAACTACAACTAACTACAACTGAACTACAACTAAACTACAACTGAACTACAACTAAACTAAAACTGAACTACAACTAAACTACAACTGAACTACAACTAAACTACAACTAACTACAACTGAACTACAACTGAACTACAACTAAACTACAACTGAACTACAACTGAACCAACTGAACTATAACTAAACTAAACTACACAAACTGAACTACAACTAAACTACAACTGAACTACAACTGAACTACAACTGAACTATAACTAAATAAACTACAACTGAACTACAACTGAACTACAACTAAAACTAAAACTGAACTACAACTAAACTACAACTAAACTACAACTGAACTACAACTAAACTACAACTAAACTAAAAACTAAGCATTTAGAGAATATGAAAACTAATAAAAACTATCAAATCTGCTCTAAAAACGAATTAAAACGAACTGAATTAGAGACAAAAAAAGTCAAACTAAATCAACTAAACTAGAGTGAAAAATCCAAATTATTAGAACCTTGGTGTGTGTTTGTGTGTTTGTGTGTTACTGTTGTGGACTGTAGTCTGGTGACAGTGTCTGTACGCCATGTTCTGCTTAAGTGCTGGTTTACCTGTGTGTTAGATCTGATCCGATGTGGTCCATGTTTGTGTACATCTGGATGCTGTAGTGTGTGTGTGTGTGTGTGTGTGTGCGTGTGTGTGTGTGTGTGTTTATGTGTGCATGCGTCCCCCCCCCACTGCCTGTGTGCTGGTTAGAACATTAATGATGTGTCTTGGGAGCGCTGCCTCTACCATAATTATCAACCAGGATTTATTCGCCGCAAAATTAACTTGTAGGTTCTGGGGAGCACAGCGTGTATTTGTTCTTAGTTTGGATTATGTGTGTGGATGCATCGTCACTCCCCTGTGATCTTTTTTTTCTTTTTTCCACTCAGCCTCTTACCATGGGAAGGTCCCCAAATATTCCAATTACCAAGTTATTTTAATTTTAACTGAGTTTAACCTGGAATTCAAGCCTGATTTTTCTTGTGTGTGTGTGTGTGTGTGTGTGTGTGTGTGTGTGTGTGTGTGTGCGTGTGTGTGTGTGTGTGTGTGTGTGTGTGTGTGTGTGAGGAAGGTGTTGGGCGTAGTGGACGATGTAGGTTTGAGCTGTTGGTAATGACATAATAACAACACAGCGCCCTGTAAATGTGTGACAGAACCATAAGACAGTACACAGGCTCAGACAATTATTAATTTATTTTTTTTCAACTGTCTTTAGTATTCATACAGACTGAAGAACATTCAGTTGGCCCTTTATTTACAATCATCTTTAATACAGGGTGTCCCAAAACAATTGACAACATTTGAGATGTCCATATGGAGTAGACTACTAGGGATGGGAAGATTATCCGATACGCCGACACGCGCATGTACGATCCCAGTGCAGCGGTACAGAAGCAGCGATGTGAATGAAAAGTTTGGAATGATAGCGCGATGTATCGGTTATGAATGTTGTATCGATAAAATTCAATCCGTTCAAAAGAATATATTTTACTCTCATTTAAAAGTGTTACTATTTATTTGGGTAAAGTTTTTCTTTCCTTCAGACCCACGTTAACGTGTGCTGTGGATTTGTGGATGTGTACACTGTACACGAACAGTCTGAGCTCTGTGGATGGACTGAGCATGTGCAGATGAATCCTGTACTGAGCATGTGCAGATGAATCCTGTACTGAGCATGTGCAGATGAATCCTGTACTGAGCATGTGCAGATGAATCCTGTACTGTGTGTATGTGAATGTGACAGACACAGGAGGAGAACACATGTGGTTTCTGAACGGGTACTTTTACTCGATCAGCTGTACTGAATACTGAAGTACACACCACAGATACTTCCTTAAACAGTGTCATACATATTTAACAGTACATCCCAGAATACCTGCGTAGGTGTCTCTTAAAGTGACAGAACCTTTTTCTGTTTTACCTTCATTACAAATATATTTCATTACAAATGGATTCAATGTGGGAGCAAGAAGTTGAGTTAGAAACAAACAGAGAAACGACTTTGGAAACAAAGTTCCGAACTTTTTCACTGACTGAATGTGAGGCACGTTGTTCTTGAAACTGAACTAAAGACACTTTGTGAAAAGTCATGGTCTTATTTGATAAATAAATACTCAGCTCATTGAATTGCACTGCATATATTTTTTTTTTTTACCAGAATGAATGTGTTCAATGAGACTGTGTTTAATTGCTTGTATTGTGACTTGGATGTGAATGGTATCACCTCGCATCATGAGATGCCACACACGAATCTTTAAGATGCTGTTATCAAGATGCATATCGTATCAGCTGAAAACTAAGATTCCCAACCCTGGTGGACTACGTGATCAGAAGATATAATGCTTAATAGGATTGATTTTGGACATAAACTGTTTTATTCTACAAATTTCAAAAGAAAGTTTCTGGGGAAATTTACAATGTTCCAAAGTTATTACAAATGTTCAATGTTGACATCAAGCCGGCAGTGGAGTTCCTTTTTTCCGACACAAAGTGCCTTCCTCTTGAAACTTCTTATGGCATGTCCAAATCTACTTTCCTCTTGGCGCTTGTTTATGAAATGTTCTAACAAATTCACGTCGTGCATTCATGTTTGACTGAGTTTGGGCGTACGAAAGCAGCAAAATAAAAATGATTACACTTCTTTGTGCAAAAAGAGTAAACACATTAGAGCTGTAACTGATTATCGACTCAAGTGTATCCAAAAAATCATTCAACCACAGTTCTCCTGAATCACAGCTTTGTTTCCTTCATTTCTCTGCTGTTAAACATTGGTTCCACTGTTGTGTTTCAATGGAAGTTTATTGTGACGCACAAAGAAGCTCAATTCAGGAAAACTGCCCAAAGCATATTTCCCTTCAATTCAATTCGAGTCCATTAATCAAATTGTGAATTTTTGCATTTGCTTCAAGCACCCTAATCGATTAATCGGTTGCAGCTCTAAAACACATTTTAAAACAAATTCTTAGGTGATGAAATGATGTCAGACTTTTTGGGACACCCAGTATTGATGATTTAACTTCTCGTTAAGGAATGAAATACTCCCTGTTAACGTCTGTGTTGTGCTTGTGTTTGTGTTGCAGATCACAGAGATGGGTAAAGACTCGCCTCCCTGCCTGGCTGCACTGGGACGCCAACAGCAGAATCCTCCAGGGTTTACCTCTGGACGAGGACAAAGGGGTCCACTACATCTCCGTGTCCATCTCGATCACAAAAAGTCCTCTTCTTCATCGGAGGTGTTTTCCATCGAGGTTCCACCATGAAGATCACATGGACGCAGATTCAGCGCAGGTGGCGTCGAACCAAGTTTCGCTGAAGACGAAGTCCAGCCGTTCTCTTGTACCGACGAGGAACCGGTCACAGTGCTCACGGTGATCCTGGATGCGGATTTGACCCAAAATGAATCAGAACAGAGGGTGGCGCTCCTGGACAGCATGAGGAGTTTTTCTGGGGTGGGGCTCCAGCACATGAAGATCCTCCCTGTAGTCAACAATAGGCTGTTCGACATGTCTGCGCTTCATGGCTGGACCGGGTAATGCCAAGAAGGTGAGTAAATAGAAGAAAAATGAAAATGAATTCTAATGCCGCGTTTCCACTACGTCGGTGGTACCGGCTCGACTCGACTCGGCCTTATTGCGTTTCCATTACGAAAAATCTGGTGTTGGCAATCTGGTATCCGGTACTAGTTTTTGGGTATCACCTCCGCCGAGGTTCCAGGACTGGGGAGCAGATACGACAAGGTTCAAGGTCTGAGTGTCATTTTAGTGACATTTAGGGCAAGAATTCAAGTTCTTGGTTCTGGACTGAAAATTATATCAGTTTAGGGTCAAATTTTCTCAGGAATCTGAATCTGAAATCATTTATGCAAAATCTTTTGTGGTTTTCAAATCACTGAGCTTTTATTGACACAAGGTTGAAACAAAAAAAAACCATGAAATTTCACCTCTGCACGACTGGATTGAACCATTGAATTTGTGTTCAAAATCCAACCTAACAGTCTTTCTTCTGTTCCTGTGTGAGCTGTGAATCCTCCCAGAAGGCCTGCCTTCCTTCCTTCACCCCTGGATGGCTTTGGTCTGGGCATCTGAGCCCTGTTCAGTCAGTCTGAAATTTAAAAAAAAAATATCAATTAGGCCTTCCTCCATAACATGTAAGAGTGTTTTATTAGTTGAACTCTAAACTGATCTGTAGAAGCCTTCCTACAGTGACTCTGGCTGCTTAAATTGTCTTCATCATTTGACAGAACAGTCCAAATCTAATAAATTGGTGGCAGTTTCAAAAACCAATATGAAAATGTAGTTGTAAAAAAACTTGATCTCACTTTAGGAAAGTAAATGGGCCTAAATAATATAAACTAATTGTAGCTCATGTAGGTGGGCAGAATGGATTAAATTTTGGAGGCTACATTTTAAAAATTGATGAGTGAATGCAAGTTGTTGTTTTTTTTTTCAGTGGTATGTATGTTTTTTCACACACTAAAAACTGATGGGGGGTGGGTTAGTAAAAGTAATGATTTGACTGATCTAATATTAGAGTAGACTTAATTGTTGGGTAATGCTTTATTCACAACACAAAAAGAAAGAGAATGGTGTATATACATTACAGATTTATGATCATATCAACTCTACATACAGAATTATAAGTCCAATCTTACCCTAGAAGCCCAAAAATCCAAACAGAATCGTCCCAGGACGTCTTCTGAGGAACTGTCTGATCTGACGTCACTGACTTTGAATGAAATCACTCAAATGATCCTCATTCTAAAGGCCCAGACCATCAGCTCTGCTTCGAAGGTTCAAAGGAAGACCCGTTTCAATGAACATTTGCAAACAGCAACAGAATTAATAATGGTTTGCAATTATTTTGTCACTGAAAAAGGGTCATTTTTGCTCCACTTCTCAGCAAACATGATGCAAAAGTCACACAAGGACAAGGTCATACACATGTTTGGAAGTTATATCTGAAACTACACAATTTTTCCAATAAATTCAACACAAGACACTGCATGAAAGGTAGACATTTATTCCACAATATTTTTTTCACAATAGTGATTCTCAAAGTTTTCAACCTTGTTATATTAAAAGGTGACGTGTAAACACTGCAGACCCACTGATTGGTCAGAGTCGTCTCTGTGCCCCGCCTTTTATAAGAACAGACACAGTAGTTGACAGTAAATCTGTCGGTAGGTGAATCCACATGACAGTAAACTGTAAAACTACACCATGGTCAGAGGAGGTTCAGTCTGTGGTCGCCGACGGTAAAAATTCAGCATCGAATTTGACCAGACAACACAACGAGCGAGTTTATCAGCACCTCTGAGCAGATGACACAGAAGTAACGCACCGCATCGCTATGAGACCAGGTACTGTAGAGTGGGTAGGATCCTGGAATGGAACGGTCTGGAACAGGACCTGGTACCAGAGTGGAGTCCAGCCGAGTGGAGTCCAGCCGCTTCCATGTAGCACACAGGTGCCAAACATGTGGCCCAGGGGCCAAATCTGGCCCCCCCACCAAAGGTTCCATTCGGCCCTGCAGGATGAAAGTGCATAAATGAACCTGAACAGTCCAGGTTGTCCAGATCCTGTTGGTTCAGGTTCCACATACAGACCAATGGTGATCTACAGTAAAAATAACACAATAACCCAGAAATAATGAGAACCACAAATTTTCTTTGTGAAAAATTATGTGGAAACAACTGAAGTGAAAAAAAATAACATTACACTGTGAAAATATTTACAAAAACTATTCTTTCACAATGAAATGCAAATAATACATAAATAAAACAAAGATGAACAACCTGAAATGTGCAGTTTGAACAATATTCTGCCTGTTCCTAAATGTTTGGTGCATTTATGGATCCACTGGGATCTGCAGTTGTGTTCATAATAATAACAGATGGAATATTGGAGATAATTGTTCAAATTTTCGTTCCAAACTTCAAAATTTGAACAATATTCTGGCCTGTTCCCAAATGTTTATGGAACACTGTGTGTAAATGCTACATGTATAAACAATAAGACAAGGCATAATATTGTTCAAATTGCACAAATTTTTCAAATGAAATTTCTGTTTTTTTCAGGTTATTCATAGAGGTGTAAGAAAACATCATTTCTGCAATATATCGCAATATTTCATTTCACAATACTGTATCGATATTAAAAAGTACTGTATCGCTATTTTTAGGTATTTATTCAAATGCAGATATTGTGGAGGTTCATTTTTGGTTTTTTGTTTATATCTTATTTATTATTATTTAACTCTTTTATTAAATAATGTTCATTCCTTTGTTGGGATTGAACTCAAATCCTGTTCTGATGTAGTTCTGAACTAATAGAATATGAACATTTTGAACAGGATCTGAAACTGGAATGTCTGTAAAACAGAATTTAAGTTTTACAGGAAAATTTGTGATATAACATTAGATCCTGTGGGATCAAATAAAAATGTGTTTAATATTTGTGCAGATTTTCTGCTGTAATTCAATTCTTCAACGAAATAATCATTTAAAAAAAAGAAAAAAAAAATTGCCTTTTTAACATTATTGTGATATATTGTGATATATCGTATCGTGATCCTAGTATTGTGATTTGTATCGTATTGCTAGATTCTTGCTGATACACAGCCCTAGTTATTCACATCTTTTTTTGTAAAATGTAAATATTTTCATAATTAATTGGTGTTTTTTTGTACTGAAACAAAAAAAAAATTGGATTCGTCATTATTTATAGGTTATTAAGTCATTATTTTACTGGTCTGGCCCGCTTGAGATCAAATTGGGCTAAATATGGCCCCCTGAACCACCCCTGATGTAGTGGAACGCGGCATAAGAGTGTTTGTGTACGTTTATTTTGGACTTGGCCTTTGTAAGTTTGTTCATAAATACTAAAATCCTCCGCTCTGAATGTGTTTCCAGGTGGTGGAAAATGGAGCTCTGTTGTCCTGGAAGCTCGGCTGCTCTCTGGACCAGAGCACCGTCCCGACATCACAGTGTCCAGGGTCCCGCAAAGGAGGGCACAATGTCGGCCAAGCTGGGCTATCCTGTGGTGGGCTGGCACATCGCCAACAAGAAACCCCACGTCCCAAAACGAGTGAGGCGCCAGTTAAATAACACTCCCACACCTGTTCTGGCTGTGCTTCCCCCTACAACTGTCGTGGAGCCTCCAGTGAGGATTATCCCAACCCTGTCCTCACCGTCCATCGCTGGACCGACTGAGAGTTCCGCCCCCCCTGTAAGAGGCCCCGTCCCCCTGCCAGGCAAGCCCACGATCCGAGTCCGTTGACCCTATTGCACACACCCCGACCTTGGGACCTCCTCAGCCGACAAGAGTGATGGAGACACCAGCACCATACCCATCCAGCCAACCATGACCAGGCCCACTTATGTGGAAGCCACTGCCACACCTCCCTCCCCCTACCAGAAGACCCACAAAGAAACCTAAGAGACCCCAAAACGACACCAGTGCCAAGAGAACCAAAGACATCTACAGCTAAGCCACGAGACACACCACACAATCTCCAGGCGTCGTCCCAGATCCATACAACGTTAAACCTATCTTGCGCAATCCTCTCGACCAAGTGAATGCATTAGTGGGCACCTATTTCGAGGTAAAGATTCCCTTAGACACTTTCTTTGACTTAGAAGACGGGACAACAGACAAGCTCCGTCTGACCTTGAGACAGCACAACAATGAAGTGGTCGCAGAGGGCTCCTGGATCCAGTTCAAACACACCAGCCAACTGCTTTACGGCCTACCCGACGTTCAACACGTGGGGAAAACATGAATATTTCATGCAGGCGACCGATAAAGGTGGCCAGACTGCGATCGATGCGTTTGAGGTCCGCGTGAAACCGCTGGCCTTATGAACGACAAAACACCGGTGATCTTTACGGCCCGATTCGAAGGCGAACCGCGTTCTGTAACTAACGACATTCATAAAAGATTCTGTTGGTCAAGAAGCTGGCGTACGCTCTAGGAGACCGTAACAGCAGCACCGTGAGTCTACGAAATGTCAGCAAAGGGTCCATCGTGGTTGAGTGGACGAATACGAGCCTCCCGACGCCACCGTGTCCAAAAGAACAGCTGGCAGCCATGAGCAAGGCACTAGCCAACGCTGAAGGAACGCCCACGCAGAGTTTCCGTTATGCAATGGAACCTGAATTCCGACCTCTGGATGTCATGGTCAAAGGAAGGGCAAGTTGCAGAACGTACTCCTTCATCCCACCACGAGAGATCGATATACCAGAACCTGCGGCGGTCACACCAGGTCTGGGATCGAGCCGTCAAAGCACAGACGATGTCTATCTCCATACGGTCATTCCTGCTGTGGTTGTCGCAGCGATCTTGCTAATCGCAGGCATCATCGCGATGATTTGCTACAGAAAGAAACGAAAGGGCAAACTGACCATCGAGGACCAGGCCACTTTCATCAAGAAGGGCGTGCCCATCATTTTCGCAGACGAACTGGACGACTCCAAACCGCCTCCGTCCTCTAGTATGCCCTTGATTCTACAGGAAGAGAAACCCCCGCTCCCACCCCCAGAATACCCCAACGTGGCCACACCAGAGACCACTCCTCTGAACCAGGAACTGTTAGGAGAGTACACAGCTCTGAGGGACGAGGACCCCAACGCCCCCCCCTATCAGCCGCCTCCTCCCTTCACCACTGCCGATGGAAGGCAAAGGCTCCCGCCCCAAGAACATGACTCCCTACAGATCTCCGCCCCCTTATGTGCCACCCTAAGACTTGTTTAACCCTCCCCCCCTGCCCCCCCAGGGCGGAGGGAGAGGACGCCCGAGGAACTGTGACGGTTTCCATTCTGGTGTTTTGTCTGTGCGGACATTTACAGGGAGGGACGACAAAGAGGTGCTAAAGTACAAAACAACTCCAGGGGACTGTGGTCAGGGTCGGGGGGGGTCATGTGCCGGATGGTGGTGGTGGTGGTGGGGGGGGGGGGTTTCATTGGACAGATGGGAGGATTGCTTGAAACAGCTGGGAGAGACTACTGTTTTTAGTGGTAGCCCAGCTACTACAGTGGCCTAAGACAAACAACTTCTCGTCGTCATATCGGATTTCAGATTGACCAGCTGGTCACATGGGAGACGTGCTCTCCCTTCCCGGCATTTCATTTTTTTTTTTTTTTTTTTTTTTTCAGTTAATTTGGATACCAGGTTTGATTTCTGGGTTTTTCATCTTTATCCCGAGAGTTTGGTTTTTTTTTTTTCCGTCGTCTTCTTTTTTTTTGTTTTCTGGACTGAATCATTTGCCTAACAACTTGCTCTTTTGTCTTGTTTTTCAATAATACGAGAAGACGGTGAACTGCCATCAGACCGCTGCAGGCGACGACTCGTGTTTTTATTAAGGAGAGCGAGATTGTCAAAATGCGAAAACACGACACGGGAATCTCAAATAACTCCTGAAGACAACGCAAAAGAACGGGAGTGTGTTTGTGTGTGTGTGTGTGCGTATGAATGAGTGTGTGTTTATTCAGATTCAATACGGTTTGCCTTTTAACACTAGTTGTCTGTTTCTATCCTTATTCACAATGTCTAGTAAAGATGAGAATAACAAAGGTAGCCTAAAAAAGATTTAGAGATGAATAAATAATTAGTTTGTTTCATTGTTTTTAAAAATTCACTGTATATCTGGAAGATGTTCAGATAGATTGTGTTCTATTTTTTTTTCTTTCGTTTTTTTCTTCTTTTTTTTGGGTGGTGGAAGAAAGTGAGAAGAAAAGGACTGCCTCGCTAAAATAACCTGCAGGAGCTTTTTTTTAAAAAACGTTTGATAAAGCGATGAAACCTCTTTAAGCAGAATTTACAGAATAACTAACGTAACGTACGAATACGGTTCGAGTGATGGAAAGAGAGGAGCACGTTTCTGCAAAGATACGAGGATTAGGGCTGTGTATAGGCAAGAATGGGGCGATACGATACAAATCACAATACTAGGATCATGATACGATATGTCACGATATATCGCAATACTGTTAAGAAGGCAATTTTGGGGTTTTTTTTGTACTTTATTTTTTATTGTTTTAATATAAGGCACAAAACAAACCGAAAAGGCCCCAGGTCCATTCAGACATTTGCAGACGGTTTACTGTCCACAGGTTGAATGAAAACGTCCCATTTGTTCCAGTATTTTACATCCTTGTGCTGTTGTAGGTGCAGATTGTATGTCATCATTTCTATTGAATGGATTTGGTTGACAATTTTTATCACCAAGGAGACTGAGGGAGGGTCCTTTTAAGCCAATATTTGGTGATGGCTTTTTTCTCTGCAGCAAGCACTATTCTAAATAGATAATATGTCACTGTTACATAATTCCTCTGGGGGAATGCTAAAAAACAAAATAGCCAGTGACATGAAAATGAACACCAAAAACTGAATACATCAGTTTAATCATCTCTCCCCAAAAGCTGAAAATACCAGGACAAAACCAGAACATGTGTGATCTGCCTCCAGTGAACCGCACTCCCTCCAGCAGGAAAATGAACTCCAGAAAAATGGGATTTTCGTGCAGGTGGAATAAAGAAACGGGCCATTTGAAACAAAAACCCCTCCGTGATAGTGAGTTTGTAGTCCAGTTTGGACACCTCCATCCCTCTGACCAGATCTCATTTGGTATTTCCTCGTGCAGGTCCCTCTGCCAGTGATTTTTTTGCGTGAAAATATGTCTCATTGTCTTTTAAATTCAAACTTGTATAAATTTTACCAGTGATGTTTTTGTTCCTGGAACCTTTCTAGGCGTCCACCAGTATTTGAATTAGAGAGGGGGAGTCTCTGTCGTAGAACAGTTATTTCCTTTACACAGTAATGATGGAGCTGGAGATATCTGAAAAAATCATGTTTAGTCCAAATTTGAGAGAAAGATTGTGAAAGCTGTCCATCTGTCCTTTTGAAAGTGTCCTGCAGAGAACACTTCCACCATGTTTGCACCACGGTCTACATCTGTAGTCCTGCAGCGCTGGTTGGAGGTGCGGGTCACTCACAGGCCAGTTTAGGATCCTGTTCTGTCTGTGAAGTCCACATGTCTAGACCAGTTGTAACCAAATTTAAACTGAATCACATACACATAAACTGTCCAACTGTAGACCTGCTCTGGTGCAGTCCAAAAAGGCAATTTTTTGTTTGTTTCGTTTTTTTTAAGTGATTATTTCCTGTAAGAACTGAATTACACCATAAATCTGCACAAATACTAAACACATTTGTGTTTGATCCCAACAGGATCTAATGTTCTATCACCAAATGTTCCAACTGTGTTCAAACTGAAATTCTGTTTTCCAGACATTCCAGTTTCAGATCCTGTTCAAATGTTCAGATTCTATTAGTTCACAACTAACATCAGAACAGGATTTGAGTTCAATCCCAACGAAGGAATGAGCGTCTGCCTCTCAGACAGAAAAAAGTGCTTTTAGGAGGATTCAAAGAACCATTATTTACTAAAAGAATGTTAAATAATAATAAATAAGATATAAACTATAAAGAAAACCAAAAAAACAAAAATCAGCCTCCACAATATCTGCATTTGAATAAACACCTAAAAATATCCATACAGTACTTTTTAATATCACTACAGTATTGTGAAATGACATATTGCGATATATAGCAGAACCGATATTTTATTTATCTAACGCCCCTAATGAGGATTTCAGCTCCAAGTGGATCGATCGCTGCATAATTTGGCTGATGCTAATTAAATTCTGTTCATAAATTAACACCTTTTCTCAGATATTTACACCCAAACTTGGACATAAATCAGAAAATAAGCCCTACAGTTTATTTTGGACCGGGGATAGATAGTTATTTTATTTTTTTAATATTTTACGTACTGAGGTAGTTCTTTTCTCCTCGTCAAATGAGAAATATCGTGTACCGGATGGCAACTGTACAGATATTCACATTTCAGAGGTCACAGAGACGACAATTAGAAAAAGAGGAGGTTTGTAATAAAGACGAACGAAAACCTTGAATTTACGGTAATTCGCTTTCGCTGCGAGACGTCGACAGAAAAATCTCCTAATTTTTTTACAAAGTTTTTGATACAGCCTCAAATAGTTTGACTATTAAAAGAAACCATGATTAATGATTAGTCTTCTGTGATTTGTAAAATCTTAGCCTAGACGTTTAATTATGATTCAGTTATGTACACTTTCTTTTCTTTTTTTTTGTTTTGTTTTCATCATGGGTCACATATTTCAATTGTTTTATTTTATCGTGTGTGTTTGCATATCAAAAATGTATCTTCCACTATACAGAGATCAAATGACCCATATTTTATGTAATCACAAATTTTTATTTTTATGTCCTTTTTATGTTTGCTGATGAGTTTCAACTGAAAGTGACCCTTTTTGCAATAATAATAATAATGTTAAGATGCAGTCCATTCAGCGACTGCTTTGGATGCAAGGCTCAAGCAAAGTGACTTGTATTGTCATAATATTGTTGGTTTTTTTGCAGGATGCCAAGGCTTTTTTTGCTTATCGAGTGTGCATTGACATAATAAAAACCAACTGGTACGACAAAAAAACAAAAAAAAATCAACTTTTCTTCTTGGTTTAACTTGTCTTTGCTCGTTCTGTCAGGAGTTTCTTTCCTCTTTTCTTTTATCTTTTTTTTTGTATAATGTCATATTCATCATACATCAACTCAAACCCTGGCTCATGTTTATGGATGAGGCTTTTAGTCCATGTCACTTTTCTACTGCTCCCACTTTAGCCTTGAATTGATAAAACCAGTCTGTCAGAAGTCCACATGAGGTTTTCCCCTCCTCAGATGACTTGTTGCCAGGCAACCAATCTATAACAGGGCTCTCAAACTCATTTTCTTTCAGGTTCCACATTCAGCCCGATTTGATCTGCAGTGGGCCGGATCAGTAAAATAAGAACAGAAGAACCAATAAATAATGACAGCTGCAGATTTTTGTGTTTGTTTTAGTGCAAAAAAAAAAAACATTAAACTCTGAAAATACTTACTTTTATAAACTATCCAAACAAAAAAGATGTGAATAACCTGAAAAAACTGAAATTCCTTAAGAAAAGTAAGTGCAATTTTAACAATATACACTGAAAAAAAATCTGTAATTTAACAGGATTTTCATTGTTTATTTTACAGATTTTTCCTGTATTTTTAAGATACAGGAAAATATAAGTGAAATGACAAAAACAGACTGTGATTCTACATGTCAAATGGAAAATAACATGAAAAAACTGTAACTGTCAATAACGAGAAAAGTTCAATTTTTTAAAAGACTTTTTTTTTTTTCACAGAAAAATACAGACACAAATATTTCTTTTCTATTTATGAGATTAAACTGTTAATTTAAAGTTTAATACTGTAAAAAAAATAAATAAAACAAGATAAAAATTAGTTACAATTAACGGTAACAGAAGTATTAGTTCTGTCAGTTGAACCAGACTTGTTTGTTAATTAACAAATATCTTGTGTAATTACAGGAGGTTTCACAACAAAAATGTTGAATAAATGTATTTTTGTGAATGTATAACATGTATAAGCACTGATAAACTGTCCAAATACAGTTTTTATCAGTGGATTGGACAACTGAGTGTCACTGAAAATTATATATATATATATTTATAGGGAATTGGATTGTTTTCATACATGTAAATATTCTTTATTAAACATTAAAAAGTAAAAAAAAAAAAAAGAAGCAAAATCTCATGTAAAGTTAGGGCAAAATTTTTATTTTAATTATGGAAAATTACCGTATTTTTATGAGATGGTTGTTTTCTGTTATTTAACAGCATTTTTTTCGGCACCCCTTCTGCTGGAATAATGCTGTTTTTTTTATGTAATTTTTTTTACAGTGTCCAGTCAGTCCAGCTGTGATTTACAAGGAGGACAATTAATACTGAACAAACAAGAACTGAAACTATGAATTATGAAAGAGCTGCAGCATCTGAAACTGACCACAATGAACATGTGACAGATAAACAGAACCACAGAGCTGCAGTTTCACAACCACAGTTTGTCTTTTATGGATTGGAATTGTCTCTTTCAACTCACCATATATATTTTTTTATTAATAATTGTATTTTTATGAATTACTAGAAATATCAGGTGACCCCATTTGAATTCCAGGTGACCCCACGTGGGGTCCCGACCCCAAGGTTGAAAAACACTGAAATACTTTTATTAACTATTCAAACAAAAAAGATGTGAATAGCCTGAAAAAACTGAAATTCCTTAAGAAAAATCCATGCAATTTTCTCAGTCTTCTTCCTCCACTTCTCATTAGTCCATGTGCATTCTGGATCAGATCTACAAAGACACTAAACACTGAGGAACAGGAAGAAAAGAGTTCAAATAGTTTTGTTTTTTAAAATTGATTTATTTTGAATATGGAAATGATACAAGCTTCCTGTTTGCTGATATCTGACTTCTTTACACAACAGAATATAGAAATGAAAATTCAAGGAAGCATGAAATAATGATACACGCAAAAAGAAAAAGAAAAAAAATCACATTCGAAAAGGAGTGACCTCTGACCCCTTTGTCTTAACCAACAGTATGTACATATATATACATATATATACACATACATATATATACACCCATATACGCACACATCCATATATATACACACATACACATACATACATACATGCACATATATATATATATATATATATATATATATACACACACACACACACACACATAATTTTATGGGGGTTTTTTTGCACTAAAACAAAATCAAAAATATGAGCTTCTCATTATTTATCGGCATAATGTAATATTGTTTTTTTCACATCGAACCAAGAAGAAAATATGGAGTCATTATTGTTTTGGAGATTATTCTGCTAGTATTGGTCTGGATGTGGAACCTGAACTAACATGAGTTCCACAGCCTGGACTGTGGAATTTTTACACTTTGTAAATTCATCCCAGGGGTCGGATTGGAACCTTTGGGGGGGCCCATGTTTGACAGCCCTGCTGTACTCTCCGGTCTGTGGACTCACTGGAACAGTTCTAACTGCTGTCCTGTTTTTGTACTAAATTATTCTGCGACTGAATGACTACTTGGATAATTCAGTTTGAAAGCTCTGCCCATTAAAAAGGCTCTGCTGTAAACCACTTTCTCAGCTCCATTTGTCTTTCCACACACCACATTCCAGATCATTTGCTCTGATTATTTAGAATATTGATTATATGTAAACAGTTTCCCCGGCTCTGTCGCACCCCCTGATAACTCATGATAGAGTTTTAATTTGGAGAGAGGGGGAGGCAATGACATGTATTCCCAGGACATCGCTCACAAAAAATGGATAAACAAATCCTCGACTTGTCAAAGAATTAATGAAGGATTGATCTGCGTCTGAGTGAAAACCTTGGGAGATTTCATGATATGCACTGCAAAAAAAAAAAAACTGTAAAAAAAACGGTATTATTCCGGCAGCAGGGGCACCAAAAAAATACTGTAAAATAATGGAAAATAGCCATCTCATAAAAATTCAGTAATTTTCCATCATTAAAATACAGTTTTTTGCCCTAACTTTACATGAGATTTTGCATATTTTTTTTTTGACTTTTTAATGTTTAATAAAGAATATTTTCATGTATTAAAACAATCCAATTCCCTATAAATATATATACAAATAATTTTCAGTGAGACTCAGTTGTCCAATCCACTGATAAAAACTGTATTTGGACAGTTTATCAGTGCTTATACATGTTATACATTCACAAAAATACATTTATTCAACATTTTTGTTGTGAAACCTCCTGTAATTACACAAGATATTTGTCAATTAACAAACAAGTCTGGTTCAACTGACAGAACAAATACTTCTGTTATAGTTTATTATCAATAATTTTATCTGGTTTTAATATTTTTTTTACAGTATTAAACTTTAAATTAACAGTTTAATCTCATAAATAGAAAATAAATATTTGTGAAGTTATGATACATTTGCAAATGTATTTTAACTATTTTTCTGTGAAAAAAGAGAAAAATTCTTTTTACAAAATGGAAATTTTCTGGTTATTGACAGTTACAGTTTTTTCATGTTATTTTACATTTGACATGTAAAATCTTTTTTTTTTTTTTTTTTTTTATTTCATTGATATTTTCCTGTATCTTAAAAATACAGGAAAAATCTATAAAATAAAAAGTGAAAATTCTTTTAAATTACAGATTTTTTTTACAGTGTGACAAAGTCCTCATCTTTTTAACATAAATCAGCCTGGTTTTTACTTGGGGTCGAGGTGAAGGAGAGGGGGATGTGTGTGGCTCTAAAATGAAAAGAAAAAAACAAACCCTCTCCTGTGCTAGTTTGTCCTTCTCTGTGCTTAAAGGAATCGCTCCTTTAGTTTATACACACACAATAACTTTGGAGATATGACATGAGATATGAATCACGACTGGAAAATTTTAGATTTTTTTTCGAAGTGCTGAGGTTGCGTTTTATATGGTCTAATCATTCGCAATCAAAGTGACAAGCTCCATCCATCAGCAGGAGGTTTGTGCCTGATTTACACACAGTCATTTAGTCAGTTTGTGGCAGGATCGTTGCTTTTACAACAAAAGTTCATCTTTCCCCTCAGTTTTCAGGTGATTCGGGGTTCTTTACACCCAATAAACGACCAAAGGTGGATTGATTGATTGACTGATTTATTTATTTTTTTATTATTCTATTTTCCTGCATAAGAACATACCCAGCCTTTACATGGGTTTATAGAACACCAAAAGTACAAACCAAATATCAGACAATAGGCACAACAGATATAAATACTGATCTATTTAAACAAACACATCTGCTGCTTTTTCCAGGCTTCACAAACAAATAATGTCTCAAATAATAGTCACATGTTCTATTGGCAGATTATTTTGCTTGAATTAAGCAAAAAAAAAAATCTTGAATTAAGCAAAAAAAAAAAAAAAAAACTTGAATTAAGCAAAAAAATCTTGAATTCAGCAAAAAAATTAAAAAAAAATTGTGAATTAAAAAAAAAATAATAATAATCTTGAATCAAGCAAAAGTATCTTGAATTATGAAAAAAAAATCTGGAATTAAGCAAAAAAAAAAGTCTTGAATTAAGCAAAATAAATAAATTCATTAATTAATTAAGCAAAAAAACAAATTAAAAAAAAATCTTGAATTAAGCAAGAAAATCTGCCAGTGGAACCAGTGTAAATGCTCTTGTTCAGATCAGTGTAAATCAGATTTTCAGATCTGTTGTCTGTAAATCAGTTCTTCTGTCTCAGTGTACAGTTCCTCTGCAGCGGATTCTGTCGGATTTTACATGTGATCAGATGTTTGGAACAGAAATGAGACAAACACACTTGGTCAGATTTAGATTTTTGCAGTGAATAACAGAAAATAGGATTCCTTTGTATGTTAGAAGTTACAGCGCTTAAATTGTCATGATGGAGTTTCTGTCCGGCGCTTCCTGCTTCTTAAATCCTGTTGAAACTGTCGAAGAACTGGATCCATCTGAGAACAGGAGCAGTGGTCAGAGTGGGAGGGGCCTCTGGGCAGTGGTCAGAGTGGGAGGGGCCTGTATGACTGTCCACTTCACTGTGGATCCTGTTCCCTGGTCCTCTTTGTTCCTGTGGATCCATGTTCCCTGGTCCTCTTTGTTCCCGTGGATCCTGTTCCCTGGTCCTCTTTGTTCTTGTGGATCCTGTTCCCTGGTCCTCTTTGTTCCTGCGGATCATGTTCCCTGGTCCTCTTTGTTCTTGTGGATCCTGTTCCCTGGTCCTCTTTGTTCCTGTGGATCCATGTTCCCTGGTCCTCTTTGTTCCTGTGGATCCATGTTCCCTGGTCCTCTTTGTTCCTGTGGATCCATGTTCCCTGGTCTGCTTTGTTCTTGTGGATCCTGTTCCCTGGTCCTCTTTGTTCCTGCGGATCATGTTCCCTGGTCCTCTTTGTTCCTGCGGATCCATGTTCCCTGGTCCTCTTTGTTCTTGTGGATCCTGTTCCCTGGTCCTCTTTGTTCTTGTGGATCCTGTTCCCTGGTCCTCTTTGTTCTGTGGATCCTGTTCCCTGGTCCTCTTTGTTCCTGTGGATCCATGTTCCCTGGTCCTCTTTGTTCCTGTGGATCCATGTTCCCTGGTCCTCTTTGTTCCTGTGGATCCATGTTCCCTGGTCCTCTTTGTTCTTATGGATCCTGTTCCCTGGTCCTCTTTGTTCTTGTGGATCCTGTTCCCTGGTCCTCTTTGTTCCTGTGGATCCATGTTCCCTGGTCCTCTTTGTTCCTGTGGATCCATGTTCCCTGGTCCTCTTGTTCTTGTGGATCCTGTTCCCTGGTCCTCTTTGTTCCTGTGGATCCTGTTCCCTGGTCCTCTTTGTTCCTGTGGTTCCTGTTCCCTGGTCCTCTTTGTTCCTGTGGATCCTGTTCCCTGGTCCTCTTTGTTCCTGTGGATCCTGTTCCCTGGTCCTCTTTGTTCCTGTGGATCCTGTTCCCTGGTCCTCTTTGTTCCTGTGGATCCTGTTCCCTGGTCCTCTTTGTTCTTGTGGATCCTGTTCCCTGGTCCTCTTTGTTCCTGTTCTTAGATACAACATGAATATTGACCTGGATTCCGACCTGAACTCTCACAGACTTGTAAAGGGACATTTAAGGAACTCTTAGATGCATATTTAAGGTGGATTTGTGACCAGCAGGCAGAACACACTTTGGACTCGGAGGCTTCTGTTGTTTTTTCTGTTCTTTTATAAACGTAAGTACAAGCACGCTCGACTTGATCTAAAAAAAAAATACAAAAAAAAATCAAAGATGGAAGGCCCAGAGGAGCTGCTCGGCCCGTCTGGAAGTCCGTTCAGATGTAGTAATGTTTATTGATTATTCCAAAGGATATCCAAACTCTCTCACAAATGCGCTAAACAAACATTATTTACTTTAACGACGATCAGTGAGAATGTTTAATATGAACACAGTCACATTTCCCACACACTCCTGTTTGGTTCAGGTTTACAGAGAAGGAACTGTGTCTGTTTACGTCCACAAACACTGGAACAAACCTGAATCTGACCAAGTGTGTTTGTCTCATTTCTGTTCCAAACATCTGATCACACGTAAAATCCGACAGAATCAGCTCCAGAGGAACTGTACACTGAGACAGAAGAACTGATTTACAGACAAAAGATCTGAAGATCTGATTTACACTGATCTGAACAAGAGCATTTTCACTTGTTCCATTGGCAGATTTTTTTTTTTTTTTTTTTTTGCTTAATTCAAGATTATTTGCTTATTTCAATTTTTTTTGCTGAATTTGTGATTTTTTTTGCTTAATTTGAGATTTTTCTTTTTGCATAATGCAAGATTTTTTTTGCTTGTTTCAAGATTTTTTTTTTGCTTAATTCAACATTTTTTTTGCTTAATTCAGGATTTTTTTTTGCTTAATTCAGGATTTTTATTTTTTTTTTGCTTAATTCAATAATTATTATTTTTTGCTTAATTCAAGATATTTTATTTAATTCAAGATTGTTTTTCATCTTAATACAAGCTTTTTTTGTTGTTGCTTAATTCAAGCGTTTTTTTTTTTTCTTAATTGAAGATTTTTTTGCTCAAGTGAAGACTTTTTTACTTAAAACAATTTCTTTTGCTTAATTCAAGATTTTTCTGTGCCTAATTCACAATTTTTTTTTTTTTTTTGCTTAATTCAAGATTTTATTTTATTTTATTTTTTTGCTTAATTGGAGATTTTTTATTTTTTTTTTGCTGATTTCAATTCCCCCCCCCCCTTAATTCAAGCAAAAAAAATTCTGCCAAAGGCACAAATGAAAACTATCTTTTTTTGCACTAAAAGATACAAATTTGTAGTTGTCATTTTTTAGAGGCATAATATAATGTAATTTTTTTTTCACCTTAAACCAAGAAGATAATTTGGAGTCCTTTTTTTAATGTTATTGTGATATTATTACCCCGCCCTCTGAAGGGGGGGGACAAGGGGGATCGTTTTTGGTTCAGTTTGTTTGTTTGTTTGTTTACACTTTAGCAGCAAAGCTATTGGTTGAATTCAAACCAAACTGGGTTTATAGATTATCAGTGACCCAGAATAGATGTGATTACATTTTGGGGAAAAGTAGGTCAAAGTTCAAATTTTTTAATGAATTTGTAAGGTTTTTTTTCTCTCATTTACTTATAATGGGCAAAATTTCATGTCTATAAAAACATCAATTTTGTTTCAGTTTACTTCAAACTTGTCACAGATATAGAGGTAATTAATATGACATCAGCACATGCATAGACATGATGACATCAGCCGGATCCATGACAAAATAAGATACAATACATGCGAGGGGCGGGGTTTGTTGTGTCCGGAACCACTTGTTTTACTTTCGATCATGGTCTGTAGGTGGAACCTGAACTCCAACCCTTGATTGTAAAGACCTTCAGTGTCCTTTTTTTCACTTTGCACATTCATCTTGTGGGTCGGATCAGAACCTTTGGCGTCCCACTTTTAGCCTGCGGGCCACATGTTTGCCTCCCCTGCTCTAAATGTTTGTATTTTGGGTTTTAGTTCCACAAGATGCTTCCATCTGAATATGACAGACAGCCGGTTCAGCCCCAGCCTTAAACACACAGTCTGATGTAAATTATTCATCAGCATAAGTCCGTTTCCTGATAGATTATTAATTTCTCGGTGGAGTTGTCAAAGTCTGTGAGAGATGCCAATTCAACTCGCAATTTTTTCACTGTTTTATGAAAGATAAACAGTGTCAGATCCGAACAGAGGTGACGTCCGTGGTCGCAGGATGTAGGAGGAGTCTGACGCCCATGTGGAGGGAAGTGTTTAAAAACAGGAGAGCACATGGAGTCTGACAGGTGGTGGAAACGGGCTTTGCAGTCGAAGATCAGAGCTTTAAATTGAAAATAACTGGACTTTCCATCGTAGACAGAGGCATTCAGAGACAGCAGAGCCTTCTGTTGGATCCTGTGGGCTTTGAACAGCGTCCACAACGCTCTGAAAGAAGAACAGAGGTCAAAGTTCAGTTCCTACAGTAAAGACAGGATCAGGTTTATTAGTGTGTGTGTCTGTGTGTGTTTCTGACCAAGGTTATTATCGTTAACGAAAACTAACAAAATGACGAAAACTAGAATTGTAAAAACATTTTCATTAACCGAAATAAATAAAAGCTATAATTAAAAGAAAAACGATAACTAACTGAAACTGTATTGTGTGCTTACAAAACTAACTAAAATGGATAAAAATTTTGGATAAAATTCCCTTTGTTTTCGTCTTTGTCAATGTCGGATTGATTTGAAATGGATTTATTTTGCTCTAGCAATTTTACCTAGTGGCACCGTATGATATTTAAGGGTCCGTCACTTGTGTTCACTTGTGGTTTCCAGTCGTCTTCTGGTCCCCGCTCTACCTGGAAACATGGAGACTAAAGCAGCAGAGTCCTGTCTGGGATTTATCTGAATACGACGACAGAGAAGAAGAGAAAAGAGACCACTAAACTACAACTGAACTACAACTGAACTACAACTAAGCATTTAGAAAAAAACGAAAACAAATACAAACTAGCAAACCTGCTCTAAAAACAAATTAAAATGAACTGAATTAGAGAAAAAAAAAAGGTCAAAACTAAATAAAACTAAACTATAATGAAAAATCCAAAACTATTAGAACCTTGTTTCTGACTTTATTCATGAATGAAAGACAAAACCAACAGCTACATGTCACCTCATTGCATCTGTTTTAGGACGACGACACACCAACCCGACTGCCGATAAAAGGTAGCCCGACTAATCACTCGGCTCCTGTTGAAAAAGTGTGATGAACACACCAAATCGACTACCGGCTTCAGCGTACATTCTGCACTCGCACAAGACGTAAAACCAGAAATGACAGAACATGTCTCTAGACCAGGGGTGTCCAGTCCTGGTCCTGGAGGTCCAGTATCCTGCATGTTTTAGATGTTTCCCTCTTCCAGTCCACCTGACGGCTGTTATCAGGCTTCTGCAGAGCTTAATAATAATGATAATAATAATAATAATAATAATAATAATAATAATAATAATACATTGTTTTATATAGTGCTTTTCTAAGTACTCAAAGACGCTTTACAATAAACAGCCAAGGGACGAACACACATCAAAGGGGTAAAAACATATGGAGTTAATACTAAATGATAATCAAAGAACAATACAGAGACAAAATATGGAAAAAAACAGAAAACACACAAGAGAAGGTAGATGAGAGTGGGTGAGGTGGAACAGGAGTCAGTTTTCGAATGATGGTCTGGAGAGGTGAGATTTGAGTTGGCTTTGGATGAGGTGAGTGTGTCAGAGTTCTGGATGATAGGCTGATCATTTGAATCAGGTGTGTTAGAGAGGGGTACATCTAAAACATGGACACCCCTGACCTAGACCAAAACCCAGAGCTTCGTCAGCAGAGGGTGTTCAGTGGTCCAGAAGGGCTGGTGTTGTTGTACTTGCTGAACAGATGATTGGTAATAAGAACATCCTGGTGTTATCAGCTTCTACTGGTGGAAGAACAAAGATGTCGCAGGTGAAAACTGAGGAGAAATGGCACTATGCTAACAATGCTAACAATGCTAACAGTGTTGACTTGATGGAATGACTGAAGTCCAGAGTCAACACTGACTGTCACTCATTCAGATCCGATCTGAGCAGTGAATGGACAGTAATAGTGGGCAGTACCTTTGGCAGAGCTGGGTTCACATGGTCTATCCCTCCACCAATCAGATCGGTCCGACTAAACGACAGGGAGTGGCCCATTATCTGGGGTGCCACTAGCAATTATGGGCTCCATGAAAGCTGTCAAACATGCGTCCTGGGGCCCAAATGTGTCCCCCCAAAGGTTCCAGTCCGACCCCTGGGATGAATTTACAAAGTGCATAAATTCCACAGTCCAGGCTGTGGAACTCATGTTAGTGTGGGTTCCACATCCAGACCAATCTGATCTACAGTCAAATAATAACAGCAGAAGAACCCAAAAAAAAAAAATGACTGCAGATTTACTACTGGGTTTGATGGGAGAAAAAAAAAAAAAAAAAAAGATAATAATTACATTGTGCCTATAAATAATAACTTCAAATTTCTGTCTTTGTTCTAGTGCAAAAAAATAACATTAAATTATGAAAATATTTACATTTACAAACTATCCTGTAACAATAAAATATGAACAACCTGAAATGTCTGTTGACAATTTGAACTCTTTTCTTCCTGTTCCTCAGTGTTTAGTGTCTTTGTAGATCTGATCCAGAATGCACATGGACTAATGAGAAGTGGAGGCAGAAGACTGGGAAAATTGCACTGATTTTTCTTAAGAAATTTCAGTTTTTTCAGGTTATTCACATCTTTTTTGTCCGGATAGTTTATAAAAGTAAGTATTTTCATTATTTAATGGTGTTGTTTTTTTTTTTTTGCACTAAAGCAGACAAAAATGTGCAGTTGTCATTATTTATCGGCAATTCTGTTCTTATTTTACTGGTTCGGCCCACTGCAGATCAAATCAGGCTGAATGTGGAACCTGAAAGAACAGGAGTTTGAGAGCCCTGATACAGACTAAATGTCCTCTGAAATTAACCAGTATTTAAAACATAGTAAAGTAAACTATTACATAATCAAAAACAAATTAATTTAAGCAGAAAAAAACATGTCTGGGGTCGGCAGAAATGTGTGATGTTAAAGTGGGGTCATGAGTGTTAACAGGTTGGACCCAGCGCAGTAGAGGCTGTTCTGGGTCGGCCTGGTTTTCCAAAGCATTACCACTCATCCAGAACCTGCTGTGCTTCTACAGATGCTTCTACACTTCACATGGTCCTAGTCGATGGAAAACACTCAGGACCAAATACTCTGAAATTGCAGGATAACAGCGGCGCAGAGCTGAAAGTGCAAAGTAACTATCCATCCACTTTGAGTAAACATGAAAATGGAAAAAAAACCCTGCTCCAAATGTTTTCTGTTTTCTCTTTGTCCTTTCTCTCCATCTGTGTTTTTCATTCTCTCTCTCTTTCTATAAATATAAATGAATCCATGCAGGACAGAACGTATGCCTGGATGTTGACAGTGTGTAAACAGGAACACACTGCAGCACTTCTATGGTTTTACATCAGTACATGAAGGATGAGTAAATGTTAGAATAATCAGAATAACAGAACTGTATCAGCTCATCTTATACAAACTGCTTTTAAAGCTCTACCGTATGATGGGGCATTTTTACTTTTCTTTTGTAGTCTTCAAATGCTCCTAATAAGTGTGTGTCAAACTAAAATGTAAAAGAAATCCACCAGGTATTGAAACTCAAAAATGTTTAATTCTCATATTTTGCTCATGTTTCTGATAAAATTCTGACCAATCATTTTATTCGGTCCGAATGAAATAATTGGCCGAACCTGGCTGAGCCTCCTGTCAATCATCCATTATCACCATCTCACATCCGGTATGAGTACCTCTGAATCTGACGCTTCACCAGTTCTGCTTCTCCTGTCACTGACCACAGTCTACTGACCACAGTCTACTGACCACTGACCACAGTCTACTGACCACTGACCACAGTCTACTGACCACAGTCTACTGACCACTGACCACAGTCTACTGACCACTGACCACAGTCTACTGACCACAGTCTACTGTCTAAGGATGTGAATGGATAGAACTGAAATGCACATGAAGGAAAAAACAGATTTATGAACAGAAACAACAACTGAGGGAACAAACAGGAGTCTGATGAATGAAGGATGGAGATAAAAGTCCAGTAGTCTGGTGGACTGGACTGAACAGACAGGTCAAAGGTCAGCTTTTATGACCACAGGGTGTAGGACGATAAAAGCATGGATATGAAACCTCAAATGTCCACGGAAAATTTGTGGAGGCCGTGTGTTCACAGTGCACGCCCATCGCCTGGACACCGCATCAGCAGAAGACCCTGCCCCGCACTGCACAGACCACACCCTAACCCTAACCCTAACCACACCCTTAAACACAGACCACACCCTTAAATACAGACCACAGCCTTAAACACAGACTACACCCTTAAACACAGACCACAGCCTTAAACACAGACCACACCCTTAAACAAATACAGACTACACCCTTAAACACAGACCACACCCTTAAATACAGACCACACCCTTAAACACAGACCACACCCTTAAACAAATACAGACCACACCCTTAAACAAATACAGACCACACCCTTAAACAAATACAGACTACACCCTTAAACAAATACAGACCACAGCCTTAAACACAGACGACACCCTTAAACAAATACAGACTACACCCTTAAACACAGACCACAGCCTTAAACACAGACTACACCCTTAAACAAATACAGACCACACCCTTAAACACAGACCACACCCTTAAATACAGACCACGCCCATAAACAAATACAGACCACACCCTTAAACACAGACCACACCCTTAAACAAATACAGACCACACCCTTAAACACAGACCACACCCTTAAATACAGACCACACCCTTAAACAAATACAGACCACACCCTTAAACACAGACCACACCCTTAAATGCAGACCACACCCTTAAACACAGACCACACCCTTAAATACAGACCACACCCTTAAATGCAGACCACACCCTTAAACACAGACCACACCCTTAAATACAGACCACACCCTTAAACACAGACCACACCCTTAAATACAGACCACATCCTTAAACACAGACCACACCCTTAAACACAGACCACACCCTTAAACACAGACCACACCCTTAAATAAATACAGACCACACCCTTAATACAGACCACACCCTTAAACACAGACCACACCCTTAAATAAATACAGACCACACCCTTAATACAGACCACACCCTTAAACACAGACCACACCCTTAAATACAGGGTCTACTGATGAAACAGGAGCTGCTGCAGGTGGATGATGTATCTGATTACTGAGGTAGGGGTCTGTGGACACACCAAAGCGGACCGGACCTCCACCTCCGCTTCCACCGCACGCATCAGGCGAGAGGAGGAGGAGCATCACAGCTCAGGCAGGGGGAAGTGGGCGGGGCTTTGGAGGGAGGTGGGCTGTTCATGTTCAAACTTTTACTAAGTGCTGTGAGAAATGCCACAGCCGTAGGCATAGGTTTAATGTGTGATACTGCACCAGTAAGCCTGTCCTCATGTACGGCAGCCGGAAAAAATGTGGACATGTTTGATTTGCATGTTCTGTGATTTTTAGTTGTGGGAATTTTCACAAACATAATGTCTTCTGGGTCTACGTCCAGTGTCTTCTGGGTTAGTTCAGAGTCATTCTATAGATGGGTTAATGAATGATGATAATAATAATAATAATAATAATAATAATAATAATAATAATAATAATGATAATAATAATAATAATCTTTTGTCTGTCGTGTTTCTCTTTAAAGCTGTAGCTCTCTTCTACATTGGTGTTGGTCTTCCTAAACATGTTCTCCTTCCTTATGTGTTTTGTTCCTGAATGCGTCTCCATCAGTGTCTGTGCGTCCTGATCCACATCTGTCTGTCTGTCTGTCTGTCTGTTTTTCAGTCTGCCTCTATGTATGCCTGCCTGTCTGTCTGTCCGTCCGTCTGCCTGTCTGTCTGTTTTCAGTCTGTCTGTTTTCAGTCTGTCTGTCCGTCCATCCATCTTTCTTTCAGTCTGTCTGTCTGTTTTCAGTCTGTCTGTCTGTCCGTCCATCTTTCTTTCAGTCTGTCTGTCTGTTTTCAGTCTGTCTGTCCGTCCGTCCATCTTTCTTTCAGTCTGTCTGTCTGTTTTCAGTCTGTCTGTCCGTCCATCCAACTTTCTTTCAGTCTGTCTATCTGTCTGTCTGTCTGTTTTTCAGTCTGCCTGCCTGCCTGTCTGTCTGTCCGTCTGCCTCTGTTTTCAGTCAGTCTGTCTGTCCGTCCGTCTTTCTTTCAGTCTGTCTATCTGTCTGTCTGTCTGTTTTTCAGTCTGTCTGTCTGTCTGTCCGTCCATCTGTCTGTCTGCCTGTTTGTCTGTCTGTCTGTCTGTCCGTCCATCTGTCTGTCTGCCTGTTTGTCTGTCTGTCTGTCTGTCCGTCCATCTGTCTGTCTGCCTGTTTGTCTGTCTGTCTGTCTGTCCGTCCATCTGTCTGTCTGCCTGTTTGTCTGTCTGTCTGTCCATCCATCTGTCTGTCTGCCTGTTTGTCTGTCTGTCTGTCTGTCTGTCTGTCTGCCTGCCTGTCTGTCTGTCCGTCTGCCTCTGTTTTCAGTCTGTCTGTCTGTCTGTTTTTCAGTCTGTCTGTCTGTCCGTCCATCTGTCTGTCTGCCTGTTTGTCTGTCTGTCTGCCTGTTTGTCTGTCTGTCTGTCCGTCCATGTGTCCGTCCATCTGTCTGTCTGTCTGCCTGTCTGTTTGTCTGTCTGTCTGCCTGTTTGTCTGTCTGTCTGTCCGTCCATGTGTCCGTCCATCTGTCTGTCTGTCTGCCTGTCTGTTTGTCTGTCTGTCTGTCTGCCTGCCTGTCTGTCTTTCAGTGCTCACTCTCAGACTCCACAGTTCTTCTGAATTGAACACATTCTGTTTTAAACTCTCTCCAATCACTCATGCTGTCAGTCTGAGTGTTCTTGACCTTGGATCTTCAACACACTGGTGTGAATGGAGTGTCTTTCCCTTCTCTCTCTCTCTTCTTCACATTCTTCTTTCTCCCTCCCTCCCTCTGCTTCTCATTTGCTCCTCCCGCTCTCTACTGCCTTTGTAAACTACAGAATACCTTTGTGCTTCTGCTTGGACTCAAATCCCCCTGTTTCTCTTTTTCTTTTTCTATTTTTGCCCTTCTGAAACACTGTAGTTGACTGTTGATGACTTTCTACCTGTCATTTTAAGTCCATCTGTTTGTTTGTGGATGACACATTTGGAGGGTGCCACACAAGAAGAATTCTCAGTCTTTGTACCTTCCACAGCATCTGTACTTCTGTATCTACAGTTGGATCAACAGTATGACATAATAAACAGTATGACGAAGAAGTGTCTTAACTGGGTTCTATGGAGTTAGTGTTCCAAACTGTCAACAGCAGAAGGAGGGCATGTACCAGAACACAGTTAGTACGACCACAACCACCAGTGGATCAACCCTATGTACTGGACCACACTGGACCACACTGGACCACACTGGACCAGACTGGACCAGACCACATACCATACCATACCATACCATACCATACCATACCATACCACCATGTAGAAGCCAATAACATAATATCTGACCAATAATGTGTTAAAAGTCCTGAACCGATAACATAATAACTTTTGGCCAATAACGCTATAACTTACTGTCTGGTTATTATGTTATTAGCCTGGTGAAAAAAAAATTCTTTGCAAATGTAATAACTGAGCCCATAACATAATAATTTAAAACAACATTTATAAGAGTATATATTATATAGATTTATAAGAATTATAACAAGATCCAGATTTTTTGCTCAATTCAAAATTTTTCCCCCTTAATTCAAGGTTTTTTTTTTTTGTGTGCTAAATTCAAGTTTTGTTTTTTTGTTTTTTTCCAAATTCAGGAATTTTTGTTTTTGCTTAATTCAATTTTTTTTTTCTTAATTCAAGATTTTTTTTTTTTGCTTAATTCAAGATTATTATTATTATTATTATTATTTTTTTTTTTTTTCTCTGAATTCAACAATTTTTTTTCACTTAATTAAAGGAAACAAAATCTTCTAATGGAACAAATGAATATTATCTTGTTCAGATTTGTTGAAATCAGATTTTCCAGATCTATTGTCTATAAATCAGTTCTTATATCTCACTGAAAAGTTCTTCTTTAGGTGATTCTGTCTGATTTTTAGTGTGATCAGATATTTGGACTAGAAATAAGAAAAATGCACTTGACAAGATTTAGATTTTTTCCAGTGTTGGCCCTCTTCTCTTTTCTTTTTCTTTTCCACCTTTCTCTTTAGGCTTCATATTCAACATTTTCTCGTACTCTTCTTTGGGTTCTTCTGTTTCAACTTTTCTGTATTTCCCCTATGTAACAGCCTAAATAATCACATTGGCACCACTGGTTGTTTTGACATTAATATCGCTGATTTTTTCCCCCTTAAATCACCACATCAGACGGCCGTCACTGTCGTTGGGACGTCCGTTCTGTGGAAGTTCGTCCCTGTCGAAGTCTCCTTCACATTTAATTTAAATGTGACTCTGCCTCCCATCGTCTGGACGTAGAAAAGTAGTGAAGTTGAAAGCTGTGCCTTTGGCTGATCCCTCCTCCTTCCACTCCTTTTATACCACCCTGCCTCCTCTGTCGGATAAACTGCACTTCTTTGCCGTCGCATTTGCATAGTGATGGGAAAATAAATAGCCCGCACAAGTAAAGTCATACATAGAGATAGATATTTGAAGTGTAGGAGAGAACAGAATAAAGCATAAATTGATACCTGTGAAAATAGCTCCAGAAAACTGCCACGTCAATATCTCATCTGCTTCATGAGTTGCCCGGGGTTTCCAAACCTGATGCCGGAACTTGTGGGAAAAAAGTATGCGAGGATCAGTGTTTGTCTTGGTCTCGTATAAAGTCATCGTTAGTAAAATCAATAGATTAACTTTCACACTACCTGACCTTCACAGCAACTCACTGAGTAAATATTATTACTCGCCCCTTGCTGCACATCGACAGCTTTGGCTAAATCTGCTTCTGCTCCTTTTTTTTTTTTTTTCTTAATATGTCCTTCCCTTTAACACACCCACGTTTGTTTTCTTGTCGTCTATTGCTGTCTCCTCTTATTATTATTATTATTTTTTGCATTTGATTATGTAACCCAGGTCTCCTAAGCAATTTTGAAATTACTTATTATTATATAATTTCAAAGATAAATGAAAAATGCGAGTTGAAGGAACTGGAAGTATTATGATTGTGTTTATTTCTTTAGTTTTTTTGTGTGTGCCTGCACTACCTGTGGAGCCGGAAACAGTCACAGTATCATGAAATTGGAGCGCCAATCAGAGCAGGGCTGAGGCATAAACAGTAGTAGTGGACACAGGCAGAGGAAGAGAGAGAGAGAAGACGGTAGAGTGAGCTGTGGAGTGGACGGCAAACATCCAGTTACAGAGCTGTTCTGGAGGTCCACTGAAGACGACTGAAAGGGAAAAGAAAGGAGAGGTGAGCCCAGCTCCTGCATTGGTGAGTTGTTTTGCTGTTGCCGTTAGCCTGATGCTATTGTCCGTTGCATTTCCCAGTGCACTGCTCTGACTGCCGCTGCTATATGTTGCCTAACGTGTGTGTATGTCTGTAAAGTGCATGTAATTGGTGTATTTAACTGTGCCACGGTCGCTGGTTAGCGTTTGGCATTAGCGGACGCTAGTTCCGTTTAGCGTTCGTAGCTGCTAGCATTAGCATGCTAAACAGGAAGTGCTATCTGCTAAACTGGAAGTACTGTCCACAAACGATAACACCTGTTTCGGCTAAAATGTGCTCAGAGCTCTTCTTTGTGTCTGTGTTCATATTAAATCAGTCTCAGTGAATCCAAAGGAACTTTGTGTTGGTAAATGACAGTTGTTCAAATGGACAGGATTTCAGTTCTGTTCAACATGTTGATGCTCATATGAACTATGTTTTCAGCTCAAAAATGAACCATTTCATCACAATTAATGCTATATTTTCATGTCACAAATGGACAAGTTCTATTTGAACTGTATTTACCTGAAAAACAAATCTTCTCTCCTTTTCGATTCCCCAGTTTTTCTTCCCAGATTCTCTCCTCCATATCACATGTTTTATTTGTACAGGTTCAATCTGGAGTATGGTGCTGATCCATCCTGCTTCTGTTCCACCAATACATACATGAAGAATGGCACACAGCACTGTTTACATCAACACTTTTACAATAAGAAGCATTTTTATACAGAAAGAAAAATTCTATATTGTTCTTTCCTCTTTAGTCTGATGCTAAACTATCCAATAAATAATAGTGCTCCTAGTTTTTGCACAGGGATCATTAGTGTAAACGCTGACATGGCTGCAGAGCATCAGTATGATGGGATCCACAACAACCATGTCACATCCGTCCACTGACACATTTAGTGTTTTTGTGTCAGCTGGGATTGTTTTAGATCCACAATACCAACATTTATGAAGAAGAGGAGAATTATCAATAGGAAGTCTATAAGTTTATTCCTAATAAAGTACTGGTACTGACCAGAGCATCATGGGTAATGTCACGTCTGTCCACTGTCACGTCCGTCGACCAGCAAAAGTTTTCACATACACGTGCTATTCCAAATCCAATATTTATGAAAATAGAGCTTCCACTGTCAAACAATATCAGTAGTCTCTGCACAAATGGATTAGCATTATTTCAACACAGTTCTATGCATTTATGACAACTTTTTTAAAAAAAATTTTTGACAAAAATGGCCACTCATTTGACCCCATAAGTAAATTTTAGCCGTTATTTAATTTTGGACTCTTGACTTTTTTTTTATTTCCTGACTACAACGGACTACTTCTCCTGGATTTTTGAGCTTCTGACTTTGGTTTTTCCCCTTTATTGAATTGGAACTGATCGTAAACCTGTGTGAAAGTGATTTCATATGGACAAACCGAAAAAAAGATCCATCAGATTGAAACTCTTTAAGGTGCACCCAAGTTAAGAATTATAAACAGTTGTTTTTTCCTAACAAAAGAACATAATAATTTAACTGGTATCAAACTTTTGTTTTGTATGTATTGTAAATATTTCTTTTGTCAATACATGGTACCACTTTTACTTGCAACTCATGTCTCCTGGTTTCATTGCAGTCTGTGCATCAGTTTAATCATTCCCCCGCGCAAGCCGATCCTGGAAATCTTCTGAATTCTCCTAACATTCATTGCCAAACTAGCCTATAGCAAAGCCACCTGCTAATGCTAATTATTAAATCCTAATTATGTAGCACTTGCTACAGTTACCTCTGTCCTTACCCCTTCTACCCTCTAGTTCACAGGTGTCAAACATGCGTCCCAGGGGCCAAAACCGGCCCGCCAAAGATTCCAATCTGGCCCGCGAGATGAATTCAAAGTGCAAAATGCAAAAATTACCCTGAAGATATTAACAGTCAAGGGCATCAAACTCAAAAATAAAAGCATAATAACCTAGAAATAATGACTCCAAATTTCCTTCTTGGTTTAATGTGAGAAAAATAATACGATATTATGTCTCTAAATAATGGCAACACCAATTGCTTCTCTTTGATTTATTGCAAAGAACATTAAATTCTGATATCCTTTAATAATAAAATGTCAATAACCGGAACATATATGAACAACCTGAAATGTCTAAAGAAAAATCAGTGTAATTTTAACAATATTCTGCCTCTTGTGCCTGAGGAGATCTAATCTGTAATGCACATGTAGAAATCATAAGTTGAGGTATAATATTGATAAAATTGTACATATTTTTGTTCAGAGATTAAAGTTTTTTCCAGTTATTCACATCTTTCTTGTTTTGGACAGAAATGGCTTCATCATTTAATGTTATTTTTTTGCATATAAAAAATTTAGAGTTGTCATTATTTATAGGTTATTACATGATTATTTTACTGGTTCCGGCCTGCTGGAGATCAAACTGGGCTGAATGTGGAACCTGAGAGAAAATGAGTTTGACAGCCCTGTTCTAGTTGGAGGAATAACCAGTGCGGGTGGCGTTCTTTGTAATATTAAAGTGCGACCGTCCTAGTGCTTTATTAAAGGTGCTAAAGGTAGATTGCTACACTGGTGTATTTGAAGTGTCGTCGGTGTTGTTCCCTACGACCATTTGAGCTTCATCTGAAGTCTCTGAACTGCAGATAAAATAAACACTGGTGGACGTCAGTGTCGTCCAGATTTCATTATTTCCCCCTTTCATATTCAGCTACGTTGACACTGCAGGCATCCACATCACAGCTCTACTGATTTTAATACTGCACACACACATATCCACACATACATACACTGTAAAAAACAAACCTTTAGAATCTACTCAATACAAGTGAGGTAATTTGCACTCAGTTTGGTTGTGTAGATTTTACCCCATATTTTGAGTAAAATGTGGTTAAATTTAACAGCTATAACACACTAAAAGAAGTGAGGTAAAATCCACCTTTCATATCCCAATAGATTACACAACAAATTACTCATAAAAAGTGAGTAATATTAACTCTCAGTTGTTACTAAAAATATGTTCATCTACTTAATTTAGGGTAGGGAGTATCAATCTAAATATTGATAGTATTGATTCTAAGGTGTGTGTGTGTATTGGTATCAGATCGATACCAAAATTCCCAGTATTGCCCACCCTTAATTTAATTATTAACAACTAATCAGTATAACTATTTAACCATTACTTATTCAAGGAAGGTTAGTTTTACTTGAAAAGCTGCCGTTCACAGGAGGTATTCATGATTCAACCCCAACCCTAAGAAGCATGTGAAGAATGAGAGATGAGGACTTCTTGTATTTTATTTTTACCCATCCCTGTATGGAACACCATTACAGAGAAGGATGAAACCAAGGAGCAACTTAGCTCATGGTGCAAGAATATGCAACTCAACAGAAACA